>NW_028315372.1:0-102867 GCF_046866305.1 Octopus bimaculoides
CCAGATTTGAAGAAAATTTGTCGAGAAGAATGGGAAAAAATTCCTAAACAAAAATGCGAGTCATTGATTAAGAACAACAAGAACAAATTGGTTGAAGTGGAACTGAATAATGGTTATGTTACAAAGTATTAAACCAGAATTATCGGTTATTTATGTTCTCATCATCATCATCATCATCGTTTAACGTCCGCTTTCCATGCTAGCATGGGTTGGACGATTTGACTGAGGACTGGTGAAACCGGATGGCAACACCAGGCTCCAGTCTGATTTGGCAGAGTTTCTACAGCTGGATGCCCTTCCTAACGCTGTGTATATATATATATGTATGTATATATATATGTATATATATATGTATGCATATATGTATGTTTGTATATATATGTTTATGCATATATATATATACATGCATATACATGCATGTATATATATGTATATGTATATGTGTATATATATGTATATTTTTTTTATGTCAGGGTCACCATTTTATAGCTGCAGTCGTTGGGTGTTCAAGTGATTATTATTAAATGATAAAACAGTTAGTATGAATCACCATAAAACATTTTTGTGAATAAATATATACTTTCTTCTGTGTTCACCTTTGGTGATGGAAGCATGTGGTATGATACAAAAACGTATGTTTACATAGGAAATTTTGATTTTTGCTTTTGCTCTCAAAGAAGTAACATATAATATTTGTATTAAAGTATGTATGCATGTGTATAATGAGAAAAATCATTTTGAGTATGTGTGTGTGATGAAATATCTTTCTTTACAAACCATTATATATTGTCTTGAGGTGACTAGACATGTGAATAACATATATGGGAGATAACGTGAGGTGTCGAAGTGAAGACATGTGTCTTTGACCAAGGCCTGGCAGCAACTGAGATCAAGTCTACTGTATAGCTCAGAATAAGACTACTATATCAAAGCAAGCTACTGTATTACAGCGAGGCTAGCAACATCTTCAATATATTCATCTGCTGTTCAGGTCAACTCACATACTACTATGCCTGAGTTATGTAGCTATGGTACCAGAATTTTATATTTGTCCCACCTTCAACGCTATTAAAGGTATGACTAGAGGTATAATTCAAATGAAATCTAGCCCATCTGATGCTTTCTCAATTACTTACTTATCACACAATACAGGACTGAAATGCATATTAACAGAACTGTTCAATGCTCATACAGTCTGCAGTGTTTTAAGAACATTTTTGAAAATTTTATCATGCTAAAATCATAAAACATATTCATAATACGTTTTGTATAATTGTGTCCAAAGACTAGAGCAGCTATATGACACTGAACAAGGATATGATCTTGAGGAAAATACAATGTGCAATTTCAAACATTCACAAAACATAATGCTACAATAGAGACAAGAGAGGTGTAAAGAAATTGAGAGAATTAAATTATCAACAGCAACAAGCAGCAGAACAGAAACACCGTTCAACTCTGTAGAATGCACAAACAAAATCATAGTGCACGTGAATTTGTTCTTCAGTAACACCTTCACCTCAAAACAAAGGGAAAATGGACCTTTTAAATATATACAAACCTATGTTTATTAATCGAGCAAAAACCGACTTCATTATCCCCTGTAGAAAGTGCACACCAAGTGCGGTGTAAGAATATCTGAAAATGAGACAACTGAAATGTGTTTCTCATTTGGCAAAGTTTATCTGAATGCTTCCACATCTCCCAAAGCTATTCATACTGCTAACAACTCCAAGCATTTCTCCCTATCTCTCACATGCTATCGTCCTTCACTCTCTCTCACTCATTCTACCTGCCTTCTCTCACACTCTCCTCCTCCACTTTTGCTCTCTCATTAATACATACATATCTATTCTCTCCAATTTTCTGCCTTACGTTCACAAACACTTAATTCAAGTCTCATTATAAATTTTATTCAAGATATCAAGAGAGTTAATTAAATAACTTACAAGGTATCTTTTTCAAAATTCGTAATGCATGAGAGGTGTTGCAAAACCATTATATTTTTCAACAACTTTTTTCCTCCAATTTCTAGAACCGTCTAACAAACCAAATACAAAAGTAACCGTGCAACCACCAACAGGTATATTCCTTTTCATTGTATGCTCTGCCTTTCATTTCAAAAGGAACCCATCATCTCTTCATATTTCTATGCAAATTATGGCTCTGCCTCTCTTCTTCCTATTCAATCTCTCTCTGTCCTTCCTTTTCTCTGTCTCTCTCTTTCCTTTTCAACCTCTCTCTGTCTCTCTCATGTTTCCTTTTATCCTCTCCCTCTCTCTCTCGCTCTCTCATTACCCCTGTCTTGCTCTTTCTACCACCCTCATTACCTTACACCTATATCTCCTCACTCTACTTTCGTGCCTCTCATTTATTAATGGTTTCCCTTCTCAGTCTTTCCACTCTCTCCACATATTTTTACTCCTCATTTGCACTCATATTTTCACTCACTTCTAAATCTTTCTGATAATCCATTCCACAAGCTACGGAAGTATAAATTATCCAGTTCTCATTTGCATGGGATATACAAAATCAACGTTAGAACACCAAGATTTCTTTCTATCTCATTTGTCTCTTATTTCTACCAATCTCTCTTATCTTTTCTCCCTTTATCTCACTTCCTCTCTCCCTCTCTCTCTTTCTTTCTTTCTTTCACTCCTTAGCTCTTTCCCTCTTTACATGTATATAGAATATATATAACATTAGGATTATCATAGTCATCCTCATCAAGTCATTCTATATGAATTCAAACACAGTTAAAACAATTTTGCAAATAGCTAACACAGATTTGTCTCAAATTTATGTTGGTAATGCTTCTATATGCATAAGAAACTCATTCATAATTTTAGCGTCCAATCCCTACAGGTTTCAGATATGGGCCTTCAAAATTTCAGGGCGATGCCCCTCGTGGAGTGTGAATATCAATTTATACATGTTTTGTTGATGAATATCTTTAAAAGCTAATCACTGTCTTTGACTGAACTTAGCTATTCCGGTAATCTGAACCCAGCCTGTCAGAATCTGCTCTCAGAAATTACTCCATCTCCCTTCAATTTCAACTCATCAGCCTTTCACATATGAACCCCCTCATAGGTGGAAATTAAAACATAAACCATCAAGGACTTCCCATGACGCCTAGATGTCTAATACAGACAATCTTCTTGAAGTATCTTCAATTTCAGGACTCGTCTATTCATGATAAGAATACTGACAATATACAAGGTTTAATATAATATTAAGAAGCCTCTCAAAATGCTTCAAGGTGAAAGAAACCCTTTTCTGATAATTTTGGTTGCACATGCTCTCCATGTGGCAATTAACCAACGGCATGAAAATTATTCTCCAGCAATGTATATATCCAAACGACATTCAGATTAAAATTACAACTTCTTTTCTCATCTCATATACAGTTAATCCGGTTTTCACATAATAGTGTTCTTTTAGCAAATGCATACGGGTATAATACGGAAATTTATTGGATCGGTGGACTGGCACACATATGGTGCTCCCTAGTGGACCCTTGCATACACTCCTTCATTATTTGTAATGAATTTCATATATCCTACTGGATTCATTCACACACTTTGGGCATGTGTGAGCTGGTTGTTTGGCATAATGCTTGAATTAGGACGTTCAAGATACGTGACAAAAATTCTGCTTTGAGTCATTTGTATAGAAGAGATTAAAGTGAAATGTAAATAATAGAGTGAGAAAGACATAGAGAAAGAGACGGACAGACAGACAGAGAGTTTGAAACTGGAAGTTGTATGATGGGATAAGATGTACACTCACCGACCAATAAAATTCAGGATAATTTGTAAGGCTTATAATAAAATTAGTTGCTGTGAGGAGTGAATTAAATCTGACATTGTGAACAAAGATTGAAGAACCCTTGTTTTAATTCAAATCCCACCATAGCCTGCTTCAAGAATAGACTTAATCTCTCACTTGGTTTGGCACCACCACATAGCCATTGAGTAGTTTTAGCACTGTTGCAAGCATGCAGGCCTGTGCTTGAACTCTTATGACCGATGTCAGAATAGAACTGTTGAATGTTCATACAGTCTGCAATGTTTTAAGAACATTTTTGTTCATAATGAATAGGCCTGTATTACAAGAGTTATAAAAGCACGTAAATTAGAGCTTCTATTCATAAACAAGCTCCCCTATTTCAGTGATGGTGCAGCCAGCCAATACAACAACTACAAAAGCCAAACAAATCTCTGTCGTTATCAGAACAATCATCGGCTCAAGGCAAAGTGGAATTTCTTTGCCACATCACATGGAAAAAGTTCATGTGATTGAATCGGTGGGAGGGTGAAAAATTTGGATCCAAGCAGCAATGGAAGGAATCTTTCTCACAGCTTCCGAGATATATAACTAGGCATGTGCAAGCGTTCCAGGAATAAAGTTCTGTACATATCAGCCTCCGATGTCGCCCTATACCAACATCGTTTAGACTTGCATACATGATTCAGTAATGCAGTGAAAGTTATTCACTCACAGTACCAACACTGCTTCATTCATTTTTCAAGAACTAAACAGCTAATAAAAAACCATATCAGCTGAACACCATTTCACTCTTCTAGATAAAGTATAATGAAGTAGGGTACCATTGACTTATGTCATTGGGCAATTCAACACGCTATAGGACATACTATTTGTCGAACTTCATGAAATCTGACTTATAGATTTCCCCAAGTAATGTTTTTGCATTTCCATGATCCGAACTTAGAGAATTTAATTACATAAGGAGCTCAACTATTATCCATGTGGTTTCTCAAACTTGGTTCACTTGGTTTTAGCACCATGTAACATAGTTTTGTAGATCTTTTCTAATAGAAATGAACTCCCCTTCTCATAAACATTGATTTACATAATATGTTATCAATATATTATTAAGATTGCAATTTCTTTATATTTACTGGTTCAGTTCGAAATGTTAGCTTTCAAGCTTTCAAACCTCATTATTTTAGTACAAGATAATTCTGCATACACATATTCAATTCGTTTTACTTCACTATGCATCTAAAAACATTCAGAAACACAATTCATTTCTTTCAACTAAGCAAATATTTTTTTACAATATCCTTCCACAAAACAATTTAATATTATTTTTAAACTTTATGATTTACGTGTAATATCCAATTAATTTACTTTATGACTAAACCTTCCTTCTTTTCATTAAATTATCTACAGGCCCTTCAACTACAGAAACCACAGGTCAGTATAAATTTTGACGTCTCTCTCTACTCCTCTCTCTCTCTCTCTCTCTTACTGAATACAAGTATAAGCATATCTTGTTTATGTATATATATGTATACATCCGTCTGTTAGTGTATCCATCTAGCCATCCACAAAGGCCATAGCCACGCGAACCTCTCATCAGACTCTAAAGTCAAAAACAAATATAACTCTTCGCCTGTGGGAGATAGGAATCCATTACGGCCATTTGGTCAGCTAGTAACGGAAGAAAAATAGTCTGGGGTCAGTGGCAATGGGTCATACCCCTTAGACCATTTATTTGTTGCTCAACAGAGGAGGACAAGAGATTTATCCCTTGGGCTTCTTTTCGATCGTAAGAACCCGTCTGGTACCAATTAGAAAATAGGGAATACTATGCTTGCATCAAGGAGCATTTGAAATGAATGCAACGTCTGTAAATGAATAGCCCTTGCATCCATTTATACACACTATGGTGTTAGATAGCAAGAATATTATAATGCATTACAATACATTTCTTACATTTATTAATAGTGGCATTCATTGCACTGTTTCAGTTTTGCAAACTGGTAATATCTTATCTCGTTTGTAGTTTCCCAATTAAATGCTAATTTATTTATCCATGTATTGCTAAAACTTACCAATTCATTTTTAGTTCAGCCATATTCATCGTGTGAAAGTTTCCTAGTTAACAAAATAGCTTACATAGTGACTCGACATGCTAAAAATAGCAGCCAAAACACAGATTACAGTTTACCATTTCAAAACCATCAACGAAATCATCTAAAGGTGTAGATCTAAATAGAATATGTGTGAAGCAAAAATGAAAAATTATGAGGTTAGCACATCTGCAATGCTTATGATCATAGGTCTGCTTCTTCAGCGATGATCTGTATGTGAATCATTAAAATTAGAAATACGGCAATGCTTTTTGAATTGTCAACTGGGAATATTAGAGAAATTATACAGAGTTTTATACCTGTCTCACCTTCAACACTATTAAAGGTATGACTAGAGGTATAATTCAAATGAAATCAAGCCCATCTGATGCTTTCTCAATTACTTACTTATCACACAATACAGGACTGAAATGCATATTAACAGAACTGTTCAATGCTCATACAGTCTGCAGTGTTTTAAGAACATTTTTGAAAATTTTATCATGCTAAAATCATAAAACATATTCATAATACGTTTTGTATAATTGTGTCCAAAGACTAGAGCAGCTATATGACACTGAACAAGGATATGATCTTGAGGAAAATACAATGTGCAATTTCAAACATTCACAAAACATAATGCTACAATAGAGACAAGAGAGGTGTAAAGAAATTGAGAGAATTAAATTATCAACAGCAACAAGCAGCAGAACAGAAACACCGTTCAACTCTGTAGAATGCACAAACAAAATCATAGTGCACGTGAATTTGTTCTTCAGTAACACCTTCACCTCAAAACAAAGGGATAATGGACCTTTTAAATATATACAAACCTATGTTTATTAATCGAGCAAAAACCGACTTCATTATCCCCTGTAGAAAGTGCACACCAAGTGCGGTGTAAGAATATCTGAAAATGAGACAACTGAAATGTGTTTCTCATTTGGCAAAGTTTATCTGAATGCTTCCACATCTCCTAAAGCTATTCATACTGCTAACAACTCCAAGCATTTCTCCCTATCTCTCACATGCTATCGTCCTTCACTCTCTCTCACTCATTCTACCTGCCTTCTCTCACACTCTCCTCCTCCACTTGTGCTCTCTCATTAATACATACATATCTACTCTCTCCAATTTTCTGCCTTACGTTCACAAACACTTAATTCAAGTCTCATTATAAATTTTATTCAAGATATCAAGAGAGTTAATTAAATAACTTACAAGGTATCTTTTTCAAAATTCGTAATGCATGAGAGGTGTTGCAAAACCATTACATAATAATTCTTTTGCTGATCTTACTTCATGACATTTCCAGGATTCTCGATGCTACCACAGACACAGCCAACAATTCCTAACTTCACAGGTATCTAGAATATGAGGGATATATAATTCTTCCTGGCTTCTCAATAGCAATTTTCCTTTTCATTGTATGCACTGCCTTTCATTTCAAAAGGAACCCATCATCTCTTCATATTTCTATGCAAATTATGGCTCTGCCTCTCTTCTTCCTTTTCAATCTCTCTCTGTCCTTCCTTTTCTCTGTCTCTCTCTTTCCTTTTCAACCTCCCTCTGTCTCTCTCATGTTTCCTTTTATCCTCTCCCTCTCTCTCTCTCTCTCATTCCCTCCGTCTTGCTCTTTCTACCACCCTCATTACCTTACACCTATATCTCCTCACTCTACTTTCGTGCCTCTCATTTATTAATGGTTTCCCTTCTCAGTCTTTCCACTCTCTCCACATATTTTTACTCCTCATTTGCACTCATATTTTCACTCACTTCTAAATCTTTCTGATAATCCATTCCACAAGCTACGGAAGTATAAATTATCCAGTTCTCATTTGCATGGGATATACAAAATCACCGTTAGAACACCAAGATTTCTTTCTATCTCATTTGTCTCTTATTTCTACCAATCTCTCTTATCTTTTCTCACTTTATCTCACTTCCTCTCTCTCTCTCTCTCTTTCTTTCTTTCTTTCACTCCTTAACTCTTTCCCTCTTTACATGTATATAGAATATATATAACATTAGGATTATCATAGTCATCCTCATCAAGTCATTCTATATGAATTCAAACACAGTTAAAACAATTTTGCAAATAGCTAACACAGATTTGTCTCAAATTTATGTTGGTAATGCTTCTATATGCATAAGAAACTCATTCATAATTTTAGCGTCCAATCCCTACAGGTTTCAGATATGGGCCTTCAAAATTTCAGGGCGATGCCCCTCGTGGAGTGTGAATATCAATTTATACATGTTTTGTTGATGAATATCTTTAAAAGCTAATCACTGTCTTTGACTGAACTTAGCTATTCCGGTAATCTGAACCCAGCCTGTCAGAATCTGCTCTCAGAAATTACTCCATCTCCCTTCAATTTCAACTCATCAGCCTTTCACATATGAACCCCCTCATAGGTGGAAATTAAAACATAAACCATCAAGGACTTCCCATGACGCCTAGATGTCTAATACAGACAATCTTCTTGAAGTATCTTCAATTTCAGGACTCGTCTATTCATGATAAGAATACTGACAATATACAAGGTTTAATATAATATTAAGAAGCCTCTCAAAATGCTTCAAGGTGAAAGAAACCCTTTTCTGATAATTTTGGTTGCACATTCTCTCCATGTGGCAATTAACCAACGGCATGAAAATTATTCTCCAGCAATGTATATATCCAAACGACATTCAGATTAAAATTACAACTTCTTTTCTCATCTCATATACAGTTAATCCGGTTTTCACATAATAGTGTTCTTTTAGCAAATGCATACGGGTATAATACGGAAATTTATTGGATCGGTGGACTGGCACACATATGGTGCTCCCTAGTGGACCCTTGCATACACTCCTTCATTATTTGTAATGAATTTCATATATCCTACTGGATTCATTCACACACTTTGGGCATGCGTGAGCTGGTTGTTTGGCATAATGCTTGAATTAGGACGTTCAAGATACGTGACAAAAATTCTGCTTTGAGTCATTTGTATAGAAGAGATTAAAGTGAAATGTAAATAATAGAGTGAGAAAGACATAGAGAAAGAGACGGACAGACAGACAGAGAGTTTGAAACTGGAAGTTGTATGATGGGATAAGATGTACACTCACCGACCAATAAAATTCAAGATAATTTGTAAGGCTTATAATAAAATTAGTTGCTGTGAGGAGTGAATTAAATCTGACATTGTGAACAAAGATTGAAGAACCCTTGTTTTAATTCAAATCCCACCATAGCCTGCTTCAAGAATAGACTTAATCTCTCACTTGGTTTGGCACCACCACATAGCCATTGAGTAGTTTTAGCACTGTTGCAAGCATGCAGGCCTGTGCTTGAACTCTTATGACCGATGTCAGAATAGAACTGTTGAATGTTCATACAGTCTGCAATGTTTTAAGAACATTTTTGTTCATAATGAATAGGCCTGTATTACAAGAGTTATAAAAGCACGTAAATTAGAGCTTCTATTCATAAACAAGCTCCCCTATTTCAGTGATGGTGCAGCCAGCCAATACAACAACTACAAAAGCCAAACAAATCTCTGTCGTTATCAGAACAATCATCGGCTCAAGGCAAAGTGGAATTTCTTTGCCACATCACATGGAAAAAGTTCATGTGATTGAATCGGTGGGAGGGTGAAAAATTTGGATCCAAGCAGCAATGGAAGGAATCTTTCTCACAGCTTCCGAGATATATAACTAGGCATGTGCAAGCGTTCCAGGAATAAAGTTCTGTACATATCAGCCTCCGATGTCGCCCTATACCAACATCGTTTATACTTGCATACATGATTCAGTAATGCAGTGAAAGTTATTCACTCACAGTACCAACACTGCTTCATTCATTTTTCAAGAACTAAACAGCTAATAATAAACCATATCAGCTGAACACCATTTCACTCTTCTAGATAAAGTATAATGAAGTAGGGTACCATTGACTTATGTCATTGGGCAATTCAACACGCTATAGGACATACTATTTGTCGAACTTCATGAAATCTGACTTATAGATTTCCCCAAGTAATGTTTTTGCATTTCCATGATCCGAACTTAGAGAATTTAATTACATAAGGAGCTCAACTATTATCCATGTGGTTTCTCAAACCTGGTTCACTTGGTTTTAGCACCATGTAACATAGTTTTGTAGATCTTTTCTAATAGAAATGAACTCCCCTTCTCATAAACATTGATTTACATAATATGTTATCAATATATTATTAAGATTGCAATTTCTTTATATTTACTGGTTCAGTGCGAAATGTTAGCTTTCAAGCTTTCAAACCTCATTATTTTAGTACAAGATAATTCTGCATACACATATTCAATTCGTTTTACTTCACTATGCATCTAAAAACATTCAGAAACACAATTCATTTCTTTCAACTAAGCAAATATTTTTTTACAATATCCTTCCACAAAACAATTTAATATTATTTTTAAACTTTATGATTTACGTGTAATATCCAATTAATTTACTTTATGACTAAACCTTCCTTCTTTTCATTAAATTATCTACAGGCCCTTCAACTACAGAAACCACAGGTCAGTATAAATTTTGACGTCTCTCTCTACTCCTCTCTCTCTCTCTTACTGAATACAAGTATAAGCATATCTTGTTTATGTATATATACGTATACATCCGTCTGTTAGTGTATCCATCTAGCCATCCACAAAGGCCATAGCCACGCGAACGTCTCATCAGACTCTAAAGCCAAAAACAAATATAACTCTTCGCCTGTGGGAGATAGGAATCCATTACGGCCATTTGGTCAGCTAGTAACGGAAGAAAAATAGTCTGGGGTCAGTGGCAATGGGTCATACCCCTTAGACCATTTATTTGTTGCTCAACAGAGGAGGACAAGAGATTTATCCCTTGGGCTTCTTTTCGATCGTAAGAACCCGTCTGGTACCAATTAGAAAATAGGGAATACTATGCTTGCATCAAGGAGCATTTGAAATGAATGCAACGTCTGTAAATGAATAGCCCTTGCATCCATTTATACACACTATGGTGTTAGATAGCAAGAATATTATAATGCATTACAATACATTTCTTACATTTATTAATAGTGGCATTCATTGCACTGTTTCAGTTTTGCAAACTGGTAATATCTTATCTCGTTTGTAGTTTCCCAATTAAATGCTAATTTATTTATCCATGTATTGCTAAAACTTACCAATTCATTTTTAGTTCAGCCATATTCATCGTGTGAAAGTTTCCTAGTTAACAAAATAGCTTACATAGTGACTCGACATGCTAAAAATAGCAGCCAAAACACAGATTACAGTTTACCATTTCAAAACCATCAACGAAATCATCTAAAGGTGTAGATCTAAATAGAATATGTGTGAAGCAAAAATGAAAAATTATGAGGTTAGCACATCTGCAATGCTTATGATCATAGGTCTGCTTCTTCAGCGATGATCTGTATGTGAATCATTAAAATTAGAAATACGGCAATGCTTTTTGAATTGTCAACTGGGAATATTAGAGAAATTATACAGAGTTTTATACCTGTCTCACCTTCAACACTATTAAAGGTATGACTAGAGGTATAATTCAAATGAAATCAAGCCCATCTGATGCTTTCTCAATTACTTACTTATCACACAATACAGGACTGAAATGCATATTAACAGAACTGTTCAATGCTCATACAGTCTGCAGTGTTTTAAGAACATTTTTGAAAATTTTATCATGCTAAAATCATAAAACATATTCATAATACGTTTTGTATAATTGTGTCCAAAGACTAGAGCAGCTATATGACACTGAACAAGGATATGATCTTGAGGAAAATACAATGTGCAATTTCAAACATTCACAAAACATAATGCTACAATAGAGACAAGAGAGGTGTAAAGAAATTGAGAGAATTAAATTATCAACAGCAACAAGCAGCAGAACAGAAACACCGTTCAACTCTGTAGAATGCACAAACAAAATCATAGTGCACGTGAATTTGTTCTTCAGTAACACCTTCACCTCAAAACAAAGGGATAATGGACCTTTTAAATATATACAAACCTATGTTTATTAATCGAGCAAAAACCGACTTCATTATCCCCTGTAGAAAGTGCACACCAAGTGCGGTGTAAGAATATCTGAAAATGAGACAACTGAAATGTGTTTCTCATTTGGCAAAGTTTATCTGAATGCTTCCACATCTCCTAAAGCTATTCATACTGCTAACAACTCCAAGCATTTCTCCCTATCTCTCACATGCTATCGTCCTTCACTCTCTCTCACTCATTCTACCTGCCTTCTCTCACACTCTCCTCCTCCACTTGTGCTCTCTCATTAATACATACATATCTACTCTCTCCAATTTTCTGCCTTACGTTCACAAACACTTAATTCAAGTCTCATTATAAATTTTATTCAAGATATCAAGAGAGTTAATTAAATAACTTACAAGGTATCTTTTTCAAAATTCGTAATGCATGAGAGGTGTTGCAAAACCATTACATAATAATTCTTTTGCTGATCTTACTTCATGACATTTCCAGGATTCTCGATGCTACCACAGACACAGCCAACAATTCCTAACTTCACAGGTATCTAGAATATGAGGGATATATAATTCTTCCTGGCTCCTCAATAGCAATTTTCCTTTTCATTGTATGCTCTGCCTTTCATTTCAAAAGGAACCCATCATCTCTTCATATTTCTATGCAAATTATGGCTCTGCCTCTCTTCTTCCTTTTCAATCTCTCTCTGTCCTTCCTTTTCTCTGTCTCTCTCTTTCCTTTTCAACCTCCCTCTGTCTCTCTCATGTTTCCTTTTATCCTCTCCCTCTCTCTCTCTCTCTCATTCCCTCCGTCTTGCTCTTTCTACCACCCTCATTAACTTACACCTATATCTCCTCACTCTACTTTCGTGCCTCTCATTTATTAATGGTTTCCCTTCTCAGTCTTTCCACTCTCTCCACATATTTTTACTCCTCATTTGCACTCATATTTTCACTCACTTCTAAATCTTTCTGATAATCCATTCCACAAGCTACGGAAGTATAAATTATCCAGTTCTCATTTGCATGGGATATACAAAATCACCGTTAGAACACCAAGATTTCTTTCTATCTCATTTGTCTCTTATTTCTACCAATCTCTCTTATCTTTTCTCACTTTATCTCACTTCCTCTCTCTCTCTCTCTCTCTCTCTCTCTTTCTTTCTTTCTTTCACTCCTTAACTCTTTCCCTCTTTACATGTATATAGAATATATATAACATTAGGATTATCATAGTCATCATCATCAAGTCATTCTATATGAATTCATCATCATCATCATCATCATCGTTTAACGTCCGCTTTCCATGCTAACATGGGTTGGACGATTTGACTGAGGACTGGTGAAACCGGATGGCAACACCAGGCTCCAGTCTGATTTGGCAGAGTTTCTACAGCTGGATGCCCTTCCTAACGCCAACCACTCAGAGAGTGTAGTGGGTGCTTTTACGTGTCACCCGCACGAAAACGGCCACGCTCGAAATGGTGTCTTTTATGTGCCACCCGCACAAGCCAGTCCAGGGGCACTGGCAACGATCTCGCTCGAAAATCCTACAGGAGCCAGTCAGGCGGTACTGGCAACGGCCACGCTCAAAATGGTGCATCTCATGTGCCACCCGCACAAGAACCAGTCCAGGGGCACTGGCAACGATCTTACTTGGCTTGCCGGGTCTTCTCACGCACAGCACATTTCCAAAGGTCTCGGTCAGTAGTCATCGCCTCGGTGAGGCCCAATGTACGAAGGTCTTGCCTCACCACCTCAGCCCAGGTCTTCCTGGGCCTACTTCTTCCACGGGTTCCCTCAACTGTTAGGGTGTGGCACTTTTTCACGCAGCTATCCTCCTCCATTCTCACCACATGTCCATACCAGCGCAATCGTCTCTCTTGCACGCCACAACTGATGCTTCTAATGTTCAGCTTTTCTCTCAAGATACTTACACTCTGACGGGTATTCACATTGACATTACACATCCAACGGAGCATACTGGCTTCATTCCTTGCGAGCTTACGTATGTCCTCAGCAGTTACAGCCCATGTTTCACTGCCACGTAGCATGGTTGTTCGTACGCATGCGTCATACAGTCTGCCTTTTACTCTGAGTGAGAGTCCCTTTGTCGCCAGCAGGGGTAAGAGCTCTCTAAACTTTGCCCAGGCTATTCTTATTCTAGCAGCTACACTTTCAGCGCACCCACCCCCACTACTAACTTGGTCGCCCAGATAGCGGAAGCTATCGACTACCTCTAGTTTTTCACCCTGGAATGAGATAGAAGTTGTTTCCTGTTTGTTTGCAGTCTTTATTGCACCTGAACATCTGCCACAAACAAAAACTAACTTGCTAGTTAACCTGCCTTTGATGTTGCTGCACCTCTTATGTGTCCATAGCTTGCACCGGGTACATCTTATAGAGTTACTACCTACTCCTTTTCTACATACTGAGCAGGGCCATCTACCTGAAGGGGTTTGTGTTTTATCTACCTTCCTACTTATTAGGATTTTGGTTTTAGCTAGGTTGACTCTAAGGCCCTTCAATTCTAGACCTTGCTTCCACACCTGAAACTTCTCCTCTAGTTCTGATAGTGACTCCGCAATTAGGGCAAGGTCATCAGCATAGAGGAGCTCCCAGGGGCAACCTGTCTTGAACTCCTCTGTGATTGCCTGGAGGACTATGGTAAATAATAGGGGGCTGAGGACGGAACCTTGGTGGACCCCTACCTCTACCCGGAATTCATTGCTGTACTCATTTCCAACCCTCACCTTACTGGCAGCATCTCTGTACATGGCTCGCACAGCTCTCACTAACCATTCTTCTATCCCAAGTTTCCTCATTGACCACCAGATAAGGGATCGGGGGACCCTGTCAAAGGCTTTCTCCATGTCAACGAAAGCCAGGTACAGAGGTTTATCCTTAGCTAGGTATTTCTCTTGCAACTGTCTCACTAGAAATAAGGCATCAGTAGTGCTTTTACCTGGCACGAACCCAAACTGCATCTCATCTAAATTGATTCGCTCCCTAATTAGTTGGGCTATGACCCTCTCTGTAACTTTCATAACCTGATCTAACAGCTTGATGCCTCTGTAATTATTTGTATCTAAAGCGTCCCCTTTACCTTTGTAGCAGTTGACTATGATGCTGCTACACCAGTCATAGGGTATGACTCCTTCGTGTATCACCTGGTTCGTAATACGGGTGACTAGGCTATAGCCAACACTGCCAGATATTTTGAGCATCTCTGCAGTGATTCCTGATGGGCCGGGGGCTTTCCCAGTCTTCATACTCTTAATTGCTTTATCTACCCTGGTACTATCAACTCGGATAGCTGGTCCCTCTATTGGGTCGACATAAGGCAGGCTCTCTTTCTCCCATTCATTCTCTTTATTAAGCAATCTATCGTAGTGGCATCTCCAGACCTCTTTCTTTGCATCCTCATTTAATGCAAGCGTACCATCATCCATGCGAACACATTTCTCTCCTACAACATCACTATTCTCTCTCCTACACTGTCTTGCAACACGAAATACCTCGAGTCTTTGGTCCTCACGGCGCAGAACATTGGCAAATCTTTCCTTATCTGCTTCCCCTCTGGCTAAATAAACCTGTCGCCTAGCCTCCCTTCTGGCACATTGGTACAATTCCCTGCTACCACCGTTCTTCCAGTCCTTCCAAGCTTGTTTCTTTTGTCTAATAGCCCTGTCTACCTCCTTGTTCCACCACCACGTTACTCTGGGTTGGAAGGGGACCTTACACCACCCACAAATCTGGTCGGTGGCTTTCAACAGGTTGTCCCGCAGAAATCTCCAATTGTCTTCCACGTTGTATGATGCTATATCCCCTTCTATTTCGTTAAATGCTTCAAGTAACTTGTCTCTAAGTCTCTGTCCGTTTGCAGGGTCTTTAAGCTTCCACACCCTTCTTCTCCAAGCCTGTCTAATTCTGGGCACCCATTTTGCCTTAATCCCAAAGTCGCTAACTACTAATCTATGTTGTGGGGTACATTCTTCGCCAGGTCAAACACAGTTAAAACAATTTTGCAAATAGCTAACACAGATTTGTCTCAAATTTATGTTGGTAATGCTTCTATATGCATAAGAAACTCATTCATAATTTTAGCGTCCAACCCCTACAGGTTTCAGATATGGGCCTTCAAAATTTCAGGGCGATGCCCCTCGTGGAGTGTGAATATCAATTTATACATGTTTTGTTGATGAATATCTTTAAAAGCTAATCACTGTCTTTGACTGAACTTAGCTATTCCGGTAATCTGAACCCAGCCTGTCAGAATCTGCTCTCAGAAATTACTCCATCTCCCTTCAATTTCAACTCATCAGCCTTTCACATATGAACCCCCTCATAGGTGGAAATTAAAACATAAACCATCAAGGACTTCCCATGATGCCTAGATGTCTAATACAGACAATCTTCTTGAAGTATCTTCAATTTCAGGACTCGTCTATTCATGATAAGAATACTGACAATATACAAGGTTTAATATAATATTAAGAAGCCTCTCAAAATGCTTCAAGGTGAAAGAAACCCTTTTCTGATAATTTTGGTTGCACATGCTCTCCATGTGGCAATTAACCAACGGCATGAAAATTGTTCTCCAGCAATGTATATATCCAAACGACATTCAGATTAAAATTACAACTTCTTTTCTCATCTCATATACAGTTAATCCGGTTTTCACATAATAGTGTTCTTTTAGCAAATGCATACGGGTATAATACGGAAATTTATTGGATCGGTGGACTGGCACACATATGGTGCTCCCTAGTGGACCCTTGCATACACTCCTTCATTATTTGTAATGAATTTCATATATCCTACTGGATTCATTCACACACTTTGGGCATGTGTGAGCTGGTTGTTTGGCATAATGCTTGAATTAGGACGTTCAAGATACGTGACAAAAATTCTGCTTTGAGTCATTTGTATAGAAGAGATTAAAGTGAAATGTAAATAATAGAGTGAGAAAGACATAGAGAAAGAGACGGACAGACAGACAGAGAGTTTGAAACTGGAAGTTGTATGATGGGATAAGATGTACACTCACCGACCAATAAAATTCAAGATAATTTGTAAGGCTTATAATAAAATTAGTTGCTGTGAGGAGTGAATTAAATCTGACATTGTGAACAAAGATTGAAGAACCCTTGTTTTAATTCAAATCCCACCATAGCCTGCTTCAAGAATAGACTTAATCTCTCACTTGGTTTGGCACCACCACATAGCCATTGAGTAGTTTTAGCACTGTTGCAAGCATGCAGGCCTGTGCTTGAACTCTTATGACCGATGTCAGAATAGAACTGTTGAATGTTCATACAGTCTGCAATGTTTTAAGAACATTTTTGTTCATAATGAATAGGCCTGTATTACAAGAGTTATAAAAGCACGTAAATTAGAGCTTCTATTCATAAACAAGCTCCCCTATTTCAGTGATGGTGCAGCCAGCCAATACAACAACTACAAAAGCCAAACAAATCTCTGTCGTTATCAGAACAATCATCGGCTCAAGGCAAAGTGGAATTTCTTTGCCACATCACATGGAAAAAGTTCATGTGATTGAATCGGTGGGAGGGTGAAAAATTTGGATCCAAGCAGCAATGGAAGGAATCTTTCTCACAGCTTCCGAGATATATAACTAGGCATGTGCAAGCGTTCCAGGAATAAAGTTCTGTACATATCAGCCTCCGATGTCGCCCTATACCAACATCGTTTATACTTGCATACATGATTCAGTAATGCAGTGAAAGTTATTCACTCACAGTACCAACACTGCTTCATTCATTTTTCAAGAACTAAACAGCTAATAATAAACCATATCAGCTGAACACCATTTCACTCTTCTAGATAAAGTATAATGAAGTAGGGTACCATTGACTTATGTCATTGGGCAATTCAACACGCTATAGGACATACTATTTGTCGAACTTCATGAAATCTGACTTATAGATTTCCCCAAGTAATGTTTTTGCATTTCCATGATCCGAACTTAGAGAATTTAATTACATAAGGAGCTCAACTATTATCCATGTGGTTTCTCAAACTTGGTTCACTTGGTTTTAGCACCATGTAACATAGTTTTGTAGATCTTTTCTAATAGAAATGAACTCCCCTTCTCATAAACATTGATTTACATAATATGTTATCAATATATTATTAAGATTGCAATTTCTTTATATTTACTGGTTCAGTGCGAAATGTTAGCTTTCAAGCTTTCAAACCTCATTATTTTAGTACAAGATAATTCTGCATACACATATTCAATTCGTTTTACTTCACTATGCATCTAAAAACATTCAGAAACACAATTCATTTCTTTCAACTAAGCAAATATTCTTTTACAATATCCTTCCACAAAACAATTTAATATTATTTTTAAACTTTATGATTTACGTGTAATATCCAATTAATTTACTTTATGACTAAACCTTCCTTCTTTTCATTAAATTATCTACAGGCCCTTCAACTACAGAAACCACAGGTCAGTTTAAATTTTGACGTCTCTCTCTACTCCTCTCTCTCTCTCTCTCTCTAACTGAATACAAGTATAAGCATATCTTGTTTATGTATATATATGTATACATCCGACTGTTAGTGTATCCATCTAGCCATCCACAAAGGCCATAGCCACGCGAACCTCTCATCAGACTCTAAAGTCAAAAACAAATATAACTCTTCGCCTGTGGGAGATAGGAATCCATTACGGCCATTTGGTCAGCTAGTAACGGAAGAAAAATAGTCTGGGGGTCAGTGACAATGGGTCATACCCCTTAGACCATTTATTTGTTGCCCAACAGAGGAGGGCAAGAGATTTATCCCTCGGGCTTCTTTTGGATCGTAAGAACCCGTCTGGTTCCAATTAGAAAATAGGGAATACTATGCTTGCATCAAGGAGCATTTGAAATGAATGCAACGTCTGTAAATGAACAGCCCTTGCATCCATTTATACACACTATGGTGTTAGATAGCAAGAATATTATAATGCATTACAATACATTTCTTACATTTATTAATAGTGGCTTTCATTGCACTGTTTCAGTTTTGCAAACTGGTAATATCTTATCTCGTTTGTAGTTTCCCAATTAAATGCTAATTTATTTATCCATGTATTGCTAAAACTTTCCAATTCATTTTTAGTTCAGCCATATTCATCGTGTGAAAGTTTCCTAGTTAACAAAATAGCTTACATAGTGACTCGACATGCTAAAAATAGCAGCCAAAACACAGATTACAGTTTACCATTTCAAAACCATCAAAGAAATCATCTAAAGGTGTAAATCTAAATAGAATATGTGTGAAGCAAAAATGAAAAATTATGAGGTTAGCACATCTGCAATGCTTATGATCATAGGTCTGCTTCTTCAGCGATGATCTGTATGTGAATCATTAAAATTAGAAATACGGCAATGCTTTTTGAATTGTCAACTGGGAATATTAGAGAAATTATACAGAGTTTTATACCTGTCTCACCTTCAACACTATTAAAGGTATGACTAGAGGTATAATTCAAATGAAATCAAGCCCATCTGATGCTTTCTCAATTACTTACTTATCACACAATACAGGACTGAAATGCATATTAACAGAACTGTTCAATGCTCATACAGTCTGCAGTGTTTTAAGAACATTTTAGAAAATTTTATCATGCTAAAATCATAAAACATATTCATAATACGTTTTGTATAATTGTGTCCAAAGACTAGAGCAGCTATATGACACTGAACAAGGATATGATCTTGAGGAAAATACAATGTGCAATTTCAAACATTCACAAAACATAATGCTACAATAGAGACAAGAGAGGTGTAAAGAAATTGAGAGAATTAAATTATCAACAGCAACAAGCAGCAGAACAGAAACACCGTTCAACTCTGTAGAATGCACAAACAAAATCATAGTGCACGTGAATTTGTTCTTCAGTAACACCTTCACCTCAAAACAAAGGGATAATGGACCTTTTAAATATATACAAACCTATGTTTATTAATCGAGCAAAAACCGACTTCATTATCCCCTGTAGAAAGTGCACACCAAGTGCGGTGTAAGAATATCTGAAAATGAGACAACTGAAATGTGTTTCTCATTTGGCACAGTTTATCTGAATGCTTCCACATCTCCCAAAGCTATTCATACTGCTAACAACTCCAAGCATTTCTCCCTATCTCTCACATGCTATCGTCCTTCACTCTCTCTCACTCATTCTACCTGCCTTCTCTCACACTCTCCTCCTCCACTTGTGCTCTCTCATTAATACATACATATCTACTCTCTCCAATTTTCTGCCTTACGTTCACAAACACTTAATTCAAGTCTCATTATAAATTTTATTCAAGATATCAAGAGAGTTAATTAAATAACTTACAAGGTATCTTTTTCAAAATTCGTAATGCATGAGAGGTGTTGCAAAACCATTACATAATAATTCTTTTGCTGATCTTACTTCATGACATTTCCAGGATTCTCGATGCTACCACAGACACAGCCAACAATTCCTAACTTCACAGGTATCTAGAATATGAGGGATATATAATTCTTCCTGGCTTCTCAATAGCAATTTTCCTTTTCATTGTATGCTCTGCCTTTCATTTCAAAAGGAACCCATCATCTCTTCATATTTCTATGCAAATTATGGCTCTGCCTCTCTTCTTCCTTTTCAATCTCTTTCTGTCCTTCCTTTTCTCTGTCTCTCTCTTTCCTTTTCAACCTCCCTCTGTCTCTCTCATGTTTCCTTTTATCCTCTCCCTCTCTCTCTCTCTCTCATTCCCTCCGTCTTGCTCTTTCTACCACCCTCATTACCTTACACCTATATCTCCTCACTCTACTTTCATGCCTCTCATTTATTAATGGTTTCCCTTCTCAGTCTTTCCACTCTCTCCACATATTTTTACTCCTCATTTGCACTCATATTTTCACTCACTTCTAAATCTTTCTGATAATCCATTCCACAAGCTACGGAAGTATAAATTATCCAGTTCTCATTTGCATGGGATATACAAAATCACCGTTAGAACACCAAGATTTCTTTCTATCTCATTTGTCTCTTATTTCTACCAATCTCTCTTATCTTTTCTCACTTTATCTCACTTCCTCTCTCTCTCTCTCTCTTTCTTTCTTTCTTTCACTCCTTAACTCTTTCCCTCTTTACATGTATATAGAATATATATAACATTAGGATTATCATAGTCATCCTCATCAAGTCATTCTATATGAATTCAAACACAGTTAAAACAATTTTGCAAATAGCTAACACAGATTTGTCTCAAATTTATGTTGGTAATGCTTCTATATGCATAAGAAACTCATTCATAATTTTAGCGTCCAACCCCTACAGGTTTCAGATATGGGCCTTCAAAATTTCAGGGCGATGCCCCTCGTGGAGTGTGAATATCAATTTATACATGTTTTGTTGATGAATATCTTTAAAAGCTAATCACTGTCTTTGACTGAACTTAGCTATTCCGGTAATCTGAACCCAGCCTGTCAGAATCTGCTCTCAGAAATTACTCCATCTCCCTTCAATTTCAACTCATCAGCCTTTCACATATGAACCCCCTCATAGGTGGAAATTAAAACATAAACCATCAAGGACTTCCCATGATGCCTAGATGTCTAATACAGACAATCTTCTTGAAGTATCTTCAATTTCAGGACTCGTCTATTCATGATAAGAATACTGACAATATACAAGGTTTAATATAATATTAAGAAGCCTCTCAAAATGCTTCAAGGTGAAAGAAACCCTTTTCTGATAATTTTGGTTGCACATGCTCTCCATGTGGCAATTAACCAACGGCATGAAAATTATTCTCCAGCAATGTATATATCCAAACGACATTCAGATTAAAATTACAACTTCTTTTCTCATCTCATATACAGTTAATCCGGTTTTCACATAATAGTGTTCTTTTTGCAAATGCATACGGGTATAATACGGAAATTTATTGGATCGGTGGACTGGCACACATATGGTGCTCCCTAGTGGACCCTTGCATACACTCCTTCATTATTTGTAATGAATTTCATATGTCCTACTGGATTCATTCACACACTTTGGGCATGTGTGAGCTGGTTGTTTGGCATAATGCTTGAATTAGGACGTTCAAGATACGTGACAAAAATTCTGCTTTGAGTCATTTGTATAGAAGAGATTAAAGTGAAATGTAAATAATAGAGTGAGAAAGACATTGAGAAAGAGACGGACAGACAGACAGAGAGTTTGAAACTGGAAGTTGTATGATGGGATAAGATGTACACTCACCGACCAATAAAATTCAAGATAATTTGTAAGGCTTATAATAAAATTAGTTGCTGTGAGGAGTGAATTAAATCTGACATTGTGAACAAAGATTGAAGAACCCTTGTTTTAATTCAAATCCCACCATAGCCTGCTTCAAGAATAGACTTAATCTCTCACTTGGTTTGGCACCACCACATAGCCATTGAGTAGTTTTAGCACTGTTGCAAGCATGCAGGCCTGTGTTTGAACTCTTATGACCGATGTCAGAATAGAACTGTTGAATGTTCATACAGTCTGCAATGTTTTAAGAACATTTTTGTTCATAATGAATAGGCCTGTATTACAAGAGTTATAAAAGCACGTAAATTAGAGCTTCTATTCATAAACAAGCTCCCCTATTTCAGTGATGGTGCAGCCAGCCAATACAACAACTACAAAAGCCAAACAAATCTCTGTCGTTATCAGAACAATCATCGGCTCAAGGCAAAGTGGAATTTCTTTGCCACATCACATGGAAAAAGTTCATGTGATTGAATCGGTGGGAGGGTGAAAAATTTGGATCCAAGCAGCAATGGAAGGAATCTTTCTCACAGCTTCCGAGATATATAACTAGGCATGTGCAAGCGTTCCAGGAATAAAGTTCTGTACATATCAGCCTCCGATGTCGCCCTATACCAACATCGTTTAGACTTGCATACATGATTCAGTAATGCAATGAAAGTTATTCACTCACAGTACCAACACTGCTTCATTCATTTTTCAAGAACTAAACAGCTAATAAAAAACCATATCAGCTGAACACCATTTCACTCTTCTAGATAAAGTATAATGAAGTAGGGTACCATTGACTTATGTCATTGGGCAATTCAACACGCTATAGGACATACTATTTGTCGAACTTCATGAAATCTGACTTATAGATTTCCCCAAGTAATGTTTTTGCATTTCCATGATCCAAACTTAGAGAATTTAATTACATAAGGAGCTCAACTATTATCCATGTGGTTTCTCAAACCTGGTTCACTTGGTTTTAGCACCATGTAACATAGTTTTGTAGATCTTTTCTAATAGAAATGAACTCCCCTTCTCATAAACATTGATTTACATAATATGTTATCAATATATTATTAAGATTGCAATTTCTTTATATTTACTGGTTCAGTGCGAAATGTTAGCTTTCAAGCTTTCAAACCTCATTATTTTAGTACAAGATAATTCTGCATACACATATTCAATTCGTTTTACTTCACTATGCATCTAAAAACATTCAGAAACACAATTCATTTCTTTCAACTAAGCAAATATTTTTTTACAATATCCTTCCACAAAACAATTTAATATTATTTTTAAACTTTATGATTTACGTGTAATATCCAATTAATTTACTTTATGACTAAACCTTCCTTCTTTTCATTAAATTATCTACAGGCCCTTCAACTACAGAAACCACAGGTCAGTATAAATTTTGACGTCTCTCTCTACTCCTCTCTCTCTCTCTCTTACTGAATACAAGTATAAGCATATCTTGTTTATGTATATATACGTATACATCCGTCTGTTAGTGTATCCATCTAGCCATCCACAAAGGCCATAGCCACGCGAACGTCTCATCAGACTCTAAAGCCAAAAACAAATATAACTCTTCGCCTGTGGGAGATAGGAATCCATTACGGCCATTTGGTCAGCTAGTAACGGAAGAAAAATAGTCTGGGGTCAGTGGCAATGGGTCATACCCCTTAGACCATTTATTTGTTGCTCAACAGAGGAGGACAAGAGATTTATCCCTTGGGCTTCTTTTGGATCGTAAGAACCCGTCTGGTTCCAATTAGAAAATAGGGAATACTATGCTTGCATCAAGGAGCATTTGAAATGAATGCAACGTCTGTAAATGAACAGCCCTTGCATCCATTTATACACACTATGGTGTTAGATAGCAAGAATATTATAATGCATTACAATACATTTCTTACATTTATTAATAGTGGCATTCATTGCACTGTTTCAGTTTTGCAAACTGGTAATATCTTATCTTGTTTGTAGTTTCCCAATTAAATGCTAATTTATTTATCCATGTATTGCTAAAACTTTCCAATTCATTTTTAGTTCAGCCATATTCATCGTGTGAAAGTTTCCTAGTTAACAAAATAGCTTACATAGTGACTCGACATGCTAAAAATAGCAGCCAAAACACAGATTACAGTTTACCATTTCAAAACCATCAAAGAAATCATCTAAAGGTGTAGATCTAAATAGAATATGTGTGAAGCAAAAATGAAACATTATGAGGTTAGCACATCTGCAATGCTTATGATCATAGGTCTGCTTCTTCAGCGATGATCTGTATGTGAATCATTAAAATTAGAAATACGGCAATGCTTTTTGAATTGTCAACTGGGAATATTAGAGAAATTATACAGAGTTTTATACCTGTCTCACCTTCAACACTATTAAAGGTATGACTAGAGGTATAATTCAAATGAAATCAAGCCCATCTGATGCTTTCTCAATTACTTACTTATCACACAATACAGGACTGAAATGCATATTAACAGAACTGTTCAATGCTCATACAGTCTGCAGTGTTTTAAGAACATTTTTGAAAATTTTATCATGCTAAAATCATAAAACATATTCATAATACGTTTTGTATAATTGTGTCCAAAGACTAGAGCAGCTATATGACACTGAACAAGGATATGATCTTGAGGAAAATACAATGTACAATTTCAAACATTCACAAAACATAATGCTACAATAGAGACAAGAGAGGTGTGAAGAAATTGAGAGAATTAATTTATCAACAGCAACAAGCAGCAGAACAGAAACACCGTTCAACTCTGTAGAATGCACAAACAAAATCATAGTGCACGTGAATTTGTTCTTCAGTAACACCTTCACCTCAAACCAAAGGGATAATGGATCTTTTAAATATATACAAACCTATGTTTATTAATCGAGCAAAAACCGACTTCATTATCCCCTGTAGAAAGTGCACACCAAGTGCGGTGTAAGAATATCTGAAAATGAGACAACTGAAATGTGTTTCTCATTTGGCAAAGTTTATCTGAATGCTTCCACATCTCCCAAAGCTATTCATACTGCTAACAACTCCAAGCATTTCTCCCTATCTCTCACATGCTATCATCCTTCACTCTCTCACACTCTCCTCCTCCACTTGTGCTCTCTCATTAATACATACATATCTACTCTCTCCAATTTTCTGCCTTACGTTCACAAACACTTAATTCAAGTCTCATTATAAATTTTATTCAAGATATCAAGAGAGTTAATTAAATAACTTACAAGGTATCTTTTTCAAAATTCGTAATGCATGAGAGGTGTTGCAAAACCATTACATAATAATTCTTTTGCTGATCTTACTTCATGACATTTCCAGGATTCTCGATGCTACCACAGACACAGCCAACAATTCCTAACTTCACAGGTATCTAGAATATGAGGGATATATAATTCTTCCTGGCTTCTCAATAGCAATTTTCCTTTTCATTGTATGCTCTGCCTTTCATTTCAAAAGGAACCCATCATCTCTTCATATTTCTATGCAAATTATGGCTCTGCCTCTCTTCTTCCTTTTCAATCTCTCTCTGTCCTTCCTTTTCTCTGTCTCTCTCTTTCCTTTTCAACCTCCCTCTGTCTCTCTCGTGTTTCCTTTTATCCTCTCCCTCTCTCTCTCTCTCTCATTCCCTCTGTCTTGCTCTTTCTACCACCCTCATTACCTTACACCTATATCTCCTCACTCTACTTTCGTGCCTCTCATTTATTAATGGTTTCCCTTCTCAGTCTTTCCACTCTCTCCACATATTTTTACTCCTCATTTGCACTCATATTTTCACTCACTTCTAAATCTTTCTGATAATCCATTCCACAAGCTACGGAAGTATAAATTATCCAGTTCTCATTTGCATGGGATATACAAAATCAACGTTAGAACACCAAGATTTCTTTCTATCTCATTTGTCTCTTATTTCTACAAATCTCTCTTATCTTTTCTCACTTTATCTCACTTCCTCTCTCTCTCTCTTTCTTTCTTTCTTTCACTCCTTAACTCTTTCCCTCTTTACATGTATATAGAATATATATAACATTAGGATTATCATAGTCATCCTCATCAAGTCATTCTATATGAATTCAAACACAGTTAAAACAATTTTGCAAATAGCTAACACAGATTTGTCTCAAATTTATGTTGGTAATGCTTCTATATGCATAAGAAACTCATTCATAATTTTAGCGTCCAATCCCTACAGGTTTCAGATATGGGCCTTCAAAATTTCAGGGCGATGCCCCTCGTGGAGTGTGAATATCAATTTATACATGTTTTGTTGATGAATATCTTTAAAAGCTAATCACTGTCTTTGACTGAACTTAGCTATTCCGGTAATCTGAACCCAGCCTGTCAGAATCTGCTCTCAGAAATTACTCCATCTCCCTTCAATCTCAACTCATCAGCCTTTCACATATGAACCCCCTCATAGGTGGAAATTAAAACATAAACCATCAAGGACTTCCCATGACGCCTAGATGTCTAATACAGACAATCTTCTTGAAGTATCTTCAATTTCAGGACTCGTCTATTCATGATAAGAATACTGACAATATACAAGGTTTAATATAATATTAAGAAGCCTCTCAAAATGCTTCAAGGTGAAAGAAACCCTTTTCTGATAATTTTGGTTGCACATGCTCTCCATGTGGCAATTAACCAACGGCATGAAAATTATTCTCCAGCAATGTATATATCCAAACGACATTCAGATTAAAATTACAACTTCTTTTCTCATCTCATATACAGTTAATCCGGTTTTCACATAATAGTGTTCTTTTAGCAAATGCATACGGGTATAATACAGAAATTTATTGGATCGGTGGACTGGCACACATATGGTGCTCCCTAGTGGACCCTTGCATACACTCCTTCATTATTTGTAATGAATTTCATATATCCTACTGGATTCATTCACACACTTTGGGCATGCGTGAGCTGGTTGTTTGGCATAATGCTAGAATTAGGACGTTCAAGATACGTGACAAAAATTCTGCTTTGAGTCATTTGTATAGAAGAGATTAAAGTGAAATGTAAATAATAGAGTGAGAAAGACATAGAGAAAGAGACGGACAGACAGACAGAGAGTTTGAAACTGGAAGTTGTATGATGGGATAAGATGTACACTCACCGACCAATAAAATTCAAGATAATTTGTAAGGCTTATAATAAAATTAGTTGCTGTGAGGAGTGAATTAAATCTGACATTGTGAACAAAGATTGAAGAACCCTTGTTTTAATTCAAATCCCACCATAGCCTGCTTCAAGAATAGACTTAATCTCTCACTTGGTTTGGCACCACCACATAGCCATTGAGTAGTTTTAGCACTGTTGCAAGCATGCAGGCCTGTGCTTGAACTCTTATGACCGATGTCAGAATAGAACTGTTGAATGTTCATACAGTCTGCAATGTTTTAAGAACATTTTTGTTCATAATGAATAGGCCTGTATTACAAGAGTTATAAAAGCACGTAAATTAGAGCTTCTATTCATAAACAAGCTCCCCTATTTCAGTGATGGTGCAGCCAGCCAATACAACAACTACAAAAGCCAAACAAATCTCTGTCGTTATCAGAACAATCATCGGCTCAAGGCAAAGTGGAATTTCTTTGCCACATCACATGGAAAAAGTTCATGTGATTGAATCGGTGGGAGGGTGAAAAATTTGGATCCAAGCAGCAATGGAAGGAATCTTTCTCACAGCTTCCGAGATATATAACTAGGCATGTGCAAGCGTTCCAGGAATAAAGTTCTGTACATATCAGCCTCCGATGTCGCCCTATACCAACATCGTTTATACTTGCATACATGATTCAGTAATGCAGTGAAAGTTATTCACTCACAGTACCAACACTGCTTCATTCATTTTTCAAGAACTAAACAGCTAATAAAAAACCATATCAGCTGAACACCATTTCACTCTTCTAGATAAAGTATAATGAAGTAGGGTACCATTGACTTATGTCATTGGGCAATTCAACACGCTATAGGACATACTATTTGTCGAACTTCATGAAATCTGACTTATAGATTTCCCCAAGTAATGTTTTTGCATTTCCATGATCCGAACTTAGAGAATTTAATTACATAAGGAGCTCAACTATTATCCATGTGGTTTCTCAAACTTGGTTCACTTGGTTTTAGCACCATGTAACATAGTTTTGTAGATCTTTTCTAATAGAAATGAACTCCCCTTCTCATAAACATTGATTTACATAATATGTTATCAATATATTATTAAGATTGCAATTTCTTTATATTTACTGGTTCAGTTCGAAATGTTAGCTTTCAAGCTTTCAAACCTCATTATTTTAGTACAAGATAATTCTGCATACACATATTCAATTCGTTTTACTTCACTATGCATCTAAAAACATTCAGAAACACAATTCATTTCTTTCAACTAAGCAAATATTTTTTTACAATATCCTTCCACAAAACAATTTAATATTATTTTTAAACTTTATGATTTACGTGTAATATCCAATTAATTTACTTTATGACTAAACCTTCCTTCTTTTCATTAAATTATCTACAGGCCCTTCAACTACAGAAACCACAGGTCAGTATAAATTTTGACGTCTCTCTCTACTCCTCTCTCTCTCTCTCTCTCTTACTGAATACAAGTATAAGCATATCTTGTTTATGTATATATATGTATACATCCGTCTGTTAGTGTATCCATCTAGCCATCCACAAAGGCCATAGCCACGCGAACCTCTCATCAGACTCTAAAGTCAAAAACAAATATAACTCTTCGCCTGTGGGAGATAGGAATCCATTACGGCCATTTGGTCAGCTAGTAACGGAAGAAAAATAGTCTGGGGTCAGTGGCAATGGGTCATACCCCTTAGACCATTTATTTGTTGCTCAACAGAGGAGGACAAGAGATTTATCCCTTGGGCTTCTTTTCGATCGTAAGAACCCGTCTGGTACCAATTAGAAAATAGGGAATACTATGCTTGCATCAAGGAGCATTTGAAATGAATGCAACGTCTGTAAATGAATAGCCCTTGCATCCATTTATACACACTATGGTGTTAGATAGCAAGAATATTATAATGCATTACAATACATTTCTTACATTTATTAATAGTGGCATTCATTGCACTGTTTCAGTTTTGCAAACTGGTAATATCTTATCTCGTTTGTAGTTTCCCAATTAAATGCTAATTTATTTATCCATGTATTGCTAAAACTTACCAATTCATTTTTAGTTCAGCCATATTCATCGTGTGAAAGTTTCCTAGTTAACAAAATAGCTTACATAGTGACTCGACATGCTAAAAATAGCAGCCAAAACACAGATTACAGTTTACCATTTCAAAACCATCAACGAAATCATCTAAAGGTGTAGATCTAAATAGAATATGTGTGAAGCAAAAATGAAAAATTATGAGGTTAGCACATCTGCAATGCTTATGATCATAGGTCTGCTTCTTCAGCGATGATCTGTATGTGAATCATTAAAATTAGAAATACGGCAATGCTTTTTGAATTGTCAACTGGGAATATTAGAGAAATTATACAGAGTTTTATACCTGTCTCACCTTCAACACTATTAAAGGTATGACTAGAGGTATAATTCAAATGAAATCAAGCCCATCTGATGCTTTCTCAATTACTTACTTATCACACAATACAGGACTGAAATGCATATTAACAGAACTGTTCAATGCTCATACAGTCTGCAGTGTTTTAAGAACATTTTTGAAAATTTTATCATGCTAAAATCATAAAACATATTCATAATACGTTTTGTATAATTGTGTCCAAAGACTAGAGCAGCTATATGACACTGAACAAGGATATGATCTTGAGGAAAATACAATGTGCAATTTCAAACATTCACAAAACATAATGCTACAATAGAGACAAGAGAGGTGTAAAGAAATTGAGAGAATTAAATTATCAACAGCAACAAGCAGCAGAACAGAAACACCGTTCAACTCTGTAGAATGCACAAACAAAATCATAGTGCACGTGAATTTGTTCTTCAGTAACACCTTCACCTCAAAACAAAGGGATAATGGACCTTTTAAATATATACAAACCTATGTTTATTAATCGAGCAAAAACCGACTTCATTATCCCCTGTAGAAAGTGCACACCAAGTGCGGTGTAAGAATATCTGAAAATGAGACAACTGAAATGTGTTTCTCATTTGGCAAAGTTTATCTGAATGCTTCCACATCTCCTAAAGCTATTCATACTGCTAACAACTCCAAGCATTTCTCCCTATCTCTCACATGCTATCGTCCTTCACTCTCTCTCACTCATTCTACCTGCCTTCTCTCACACTCTCCTCCTCCACTTGTGCTCTCTCATTAATACATACATATCTACTCTCTCCAATTTTCTGCCTTACGTTCACAAACACTTAATTCAAGTCTCATTATAAATTTTATTCAAGATATCAAGAGAGTTAATTAAATAACTTACAAGGTATCTTTTTCAAAATTCGTAATGCATGAGAGGTGTTGCAAAACCATTACATAATAATTCTTTTGCTGATCTTACTTCATGACATTTCCAGGATTCTCGATGCTACCACAGACACAGCCAACAATTCCTAACTTCACAGGTATCTAGAATATGAGGGATATATAATTCTTCCTGGCTTCTCAATAGCAATTTTCCTTTTCATTGTATGCACTGCCTTTCATTTCAAAAGGAACCCATCATCTCTTCATATTTCTATGCAAATTATGGCTCTGCCTCTCTTCTTCCTTTTCAATCTCTCTCTGTCCTTCCTTTTCTCTGTCTCTCTCTTTCCTTTTCAACCTCCCTCTGTCTCTCTCATGTTTCCTTTTATCCTCTCCCTCTCTCTCTCTCTCTCATTCCCTCCGTCTTGCTCTTTCTACCACCCTCATTACCTTACACCTATATCTCCTCACTCTACTTTCGTGCCTCTCATTTATTAATGGTTTCCCTTCTCAGTCTTTCCACTCTCTCCACATATTTTTACTCCTCATTTGCACTCATATTTTCACTCACTTCTAAATCTTTCTGATAATCCATTCCACAAGCTACGGAAGTATAAATTATCCAGTTCTCATTTGCATGGGATATACAAAATCACCGTTAGAACACCAAGATTTCTTTCTATCTCATTTGTCTCTTATTTCTACCAATCTCTCTTATCTTTTCTCACTTTATCTCACTTCCTCTCTCTCTCTCTCTCTTTCTTTCTTTCTTTCACTCCTTAACTCTTTCCCTCTTTACATGTATATAGAATATATATAACATTAGGATTATCATAGTCATCCTCATCAAGTCATTCTATATGAATTCAAACACAGTTAAAACAATTTTGCAAATAGCTAACACAGATTTGTCTCAAATTTATGTTGGTAATGCTTCTATATGCATAAGAAACTCATTCATAATTTTAGCGTCCAATCCCTACAGGTTTCAGATATGGGCCTTCAAAATTTCAGGGCGATGCCCCTCGTGGAGTGTGAATATCAATTTATACATGTTTTGTTGATGAATATCTTTAAAAGCTAATCACTGTCTTTGACTGAACTTAGCTATTCCGGTAATCTGAACCCAGCCTGTCAGAATCTGCTCTCAGAAATTACTCCATCTCCCTTCAATTTCAACTCATCAGCCTTTCACATATGAACCCCCTCATAGGTGGAAATTAAAACATAAACCATCAAGGACTTCCCATGACGCCTAGATGTCTAATACAGACAATCTTCTTGAAGTATCTTCAATTTCAGGACTCGTCTATTCATGATAAGAATACTGACAATATACAAGGTTTAATATAATATTAAGAAGCCTCTCAAAATGCTTCAAGGTGAAAGAAACCCTTTTCTGATAATTTTGGTTGCACATTCTCTCCATGTGGCAATTAACCAACGGCATGAAAATTATTCTCCAGCAATGTATATATCCAAACGACATTCAGATTAAAATTACAACTTCTTTTCTCATCTCATATACAGTTAATCCGGTTTTCACATAATAGTGTTCTTTTAGCAAATGCATACGGGTATAATACGGAAATTTATTGGATCGGTGGACTGGCACACATATGGTGCTCCCTAGTGGACCCTTGCATACACTCCTTCATTATTTGTAATGAATTTCATATATCCTACTGGATTCATTCACACACTTTGGGCATGCGTGAGCTGGTTGTTTGGCATAATGCTAGAATTAGGACGTTCAAGATACGTGACAAAAATTCTGCTTTGAGTCATTTGTATAGAAGAGATTAAAGTGAAATGTAAATAATAGAGTGAGAAAGACATAGAGAAAGAGACGGACAGACAGACAGAGAGTTTGAAACTGGAAGTTGTATGATGGGATAAGATGTACACTCACCGACCAATAAAATTCAAGATAATTTGTAAGGCTTATAATAAAATTAGTTGCTGTGAGGAGTGAATTAAATCTGACATTGTGAACAAAGATTGAAGAACCCTTGTTTTAATTCAAATCCCACCATAGCCTGCTTCAAGAATAGACTTAATCTCTCACTTGGTTTGGCACCACCACATAGCCATTGAGTAGTTTTAGCACTGTTGCAAGCATGCAGGCCTGTGCTTGAACTCTTATGACCGATGTCAGAATAGAACTGTTGAATGTTCATACAGTCTGCAATGTTTTAAGAACATTTTTGTTCATAATGAATAGGCCTGTATTACAAGAGTTATAAAAGCACGTAAATTAGAGCTTCTATTCATAAACAAGCTCCCCTATTTCAGTGATGGTGCAGCCAGCCAATACAACAACTACAAAAGCCAAACAAATCTCTGTCGTTATCAGAACAATCATCGGCTCAAGGCAAAGTGGAATTTCTTTGCCACATCACATGGAAAAAGTTCATGTGATTGAATCGGTGGGAGGGTGAAAAATTTGGATCCAAGCAGCAATGGAAGGAATCTTTCTCACAGCTTCCGAGATATATAACTAGGCATGTGCAAGCGTTCCAGGAATAAAGTTCTGTACATATCAGCCTCCGATGTCGCCCTATACCAACATCGTTTAGACTTGCATACATGATTCAGTAATGCAGTGAAAGTTATTCACTCACAGTACCAACACTGCTTCATTCATTTTTCAAGAACTAAACAGCTAATAAAAAACCATATCAGCTGAACACCATTTCACTCTTCTAGATAAAGTATAATGAAGTAGGGTACCATTGACTTATGTCATTGGGCAATTCAACACGCTATAGGACATACTATTTGTCGAACTTCATGAAATCTGACTTATAGATTTCCCCAAGTAATGTTTTTGCATTTCCATGATCCGAACTTAGAGAATTTAATTACATAAGGAGCTCAACTATTATCCATGTGGTTTCTCAAACTTGGTTCACTTGGTTTTAGCACCATGTAACATAGTTTTGTAGATCTTTTCTAATAGAAATGAACTCCCCTTCTCATAAACATTGATTTACATAATATGTTATCAATATATTATTAAGATTGCAATTTCTTTATATTTACTGGTTCAGTTCGAAATGTTAGCTTTCAAGCTTTCAAACCTCATTATTTTAGTACAAGATAATTCTGCATACACATATTCAATTCGTTTTACTTCACTATGCATCTAAAAACATTCAGAAACACAATTCATTTCTTTCAACTAAGCAAATATTTTTTTACAATATCCTTCCACAAAACAATTTAATATTATTTTTAAACTTTATGATTTACGTGTAATATCCAATTAATTTACTTTATGACTAAACCTTCCTTCTTTTCATTAAATTATCTACAGGCCCTTCAACTACAGAAACCACAGGTCAGTATAAATTTTGACGTCTCTCTCTACTCCTCTCTCTCTCTCTCTCTCTTACTGAATACAAGTATAAGCATATCTTGTTTATGTATATATATGTATACATCCGTCTGTTAGTGTATCCATCTAGCCATCCACAAAGGCCATAGCCACGCGAACCTCTCATCAGACTCTAAAGTCAAAAACAAATATAACTCTTCGCCTGTGGGAGATAGGAATCCATTACGGCCATTTGGTCAGCTAGTAACGGAAGAAAAATAGTCTGGGGTCAGTGGCAATGGGTCATACCCCTTAGACCATTTATTTGTTGCTCAACAGAGGAGGACAAGAGATTTATCCCTTGGGCTTCTTTTCGATCGTAAGAACCCGTCTGGTACCAATTAGAAAATAGGGAATACTATGCTTGCATCAAGGAGCATTTGAAATGAATGCAACGTCTGTAAATGAATAGCCCTTGCATCCATTTATACACACTATGGTGTTAGATAGCAAGAATATTATAATGCATTACAATACATTTCTTACATTTATTAATAGTGGCATTCATTGCACTGTTTCAGTTTTGCAAACTGGTAATATCTTATCTCGTTTGTAGTTTCCCAATTAAATGCTAATTTATTTATCCATGTATTGCTAAAACTTACCAATTCATTTTTAGTTCAGCCATATTCATCGTGTGAAAGTTTCCTAGTTAACAAAATAGCTTACATAGTGACTCGACATGCTAAAAATAGCAGCCAAAACACAGATTACAGTTTACCATTTCAAAACCATCAACGAAATCATCTAAAGGTGTAGATCTAAATAGAATATGTGTGAAGCAAAAATGAAAAATTATGAGGTTAGCACATCTGCAATGCTTATGATCATAGGTCTGCTTCTTCAGCGATGATCTGTATGTGAATCATTAAAATTAGAAATACGGCAATGCTTTTTGAATTGTCAACTGGGAATATTAGAGAAATTATACAGAGTTTTATACCTGTCTCACCTTCAACACTATTAAAGGTATGACTAGAGGTATAATTCAAATGAAATCAAGCCCATCTGATGCTTTCTCAATTACTTACTTATCACACAATACAGGACTGAAATGCATATTAACAGAACTGTTCAATGCTCATACAGTCTGCAGTGTTTTAAGAACATTTTTGAAAATTTTATCATGCTAAAATCATAAAACATATTCATAATACGTTTTGTATAATTGTGTCCAAAGACTAGAGCAGCTATATGACACTGAACAAGGATATGATCTTGAGGAAAATACAATGTGCAATTTCAAACATTCACAAAACATAATGCTACAATAGAGACAAGAGAGGTGTAAAGAAATTGAGAGAATTAAATTATCAACAGCAACAAGCAGCAGAACAGAAACACCGTTCAACTCTGTAGAATGCACAAACAAAATCATAGTGCACGTGAATTTGTTCTTCAGTAACACCTTCACCTCAAAACAAAGGGATAATGGACCTTTTAAATATATACAAACCTATGTTTATTAATCGAGCAAAAACCGACTTCATTATCCCCTGTAGAAAGTGCACACCAAGTGCGGTGTAAGAATATCTGAAAATGAGACAACTGAAATGTGTTTCTCATTTGGCAAAGTTTATCTGAATGCTTCCACATCTCCTAAAGCTATTCATACTGCTAACAACTCCAAGCATTTCTCCCTATCTCTCACATGCTATCGTCCTTCACTCTCTCTCACTCATTCTACCTGCCTTCTCTCACACTCTCCTCCTCCACTTGTGCTCTCTCATTAATACATACATATCTACTCTCTCCAATTTTCTGCCTTACGTTCACAAACACTTAATTCAAGTCTCATTATAAATTTTATTCAAGATATCAAGAGAGTTAATTAAATAACTTACAAGGTATCTTTTTCAAAATTCGTAATGCATGAGAGGTGTTGCAAAACCATTACATAATAATTCTTTTGCTGATCTTACTTCATGACATTTCCAGGATTCTCGATGCTACCACAGACACAGCCAACAATTCCTAACTTCACAGGTATCTAGAATATGAGGGATATATAATTCTTCCTGGCTTCTCAATAGCAATTTTCCTTTTCATTGTATGCACTGCCTTTCATTTCAAAAGGAACCCATCATCTCTTCATATTTCTATGCAAATTATGGCTCTGCCTCTCTTCTTCCTTTTCAATCTCTCTCTGTCCTTCCTTTTCTCTGTCTCTCTCTTTCCTTTTCAACCTCCCTCTGTCTCTCTCATGTTTCCTTTTATCCTCTCCCTCTCTCTCTCTCTCTCATTCCCTCCGTCTTGCTCTTTCTACCACCCTCATTACCTTACACCTATATCTCCTCACTCTACTTTCGTGCCTCTCATTTATTAATGGTTTCCCTTCTCAGTCTTTCCACTCTCTCCACATATTTTTACTCCTCATTTGCACTCATATTTTCACTCACTTCTAAATCTTTCTGATAATCCATTCCACAAGCTACGGAAGTATAAATTATCCAGTTCTCATTTGCATGGGATATACAAAATCACCGTTAGAACACCAAGATTTCTTTCTATCTCATTTGTCTCTTATTTCTACCAATCTCTCTTATCTTTTCTCACTTTATCTCACTTCCTCTCTCTCTCTCTCTCTTTCTTTCTTTCTTTCACTCCTTAACTCTTTCCCTCTTTACATGTATATAGAATATATATAACATTAGGATTATCATAGTCATCCTCATCAAGTCATTCTATATGAATTCAAACACAGTTAAAACAATTTTGCAAATAGCTAACACAGATTTGTCTCAAATTTATGTTGGTAATGCTTCTATATGCATAAGAAACTCATTCATAATTTTAGCGTCCAATCCCTACAGGTTTCAGATATGGGCCTTCAAAATTTCAGGGCGATGCCCCTCGTGGAGTGTGAATATCAATTTATACATGTTTTGTTGATGAATATCTTTAAAAGCTAATCACTGTCTTTGACTGAACTTAGCTATTCCGGTAATCTGAACCCAGCCTGTCAGAATCTGCTCTCAGAAATTACTCCATCTCCCTTCAATTTCAACTCATCAGCCTTTCACATATGAACCCCCTCATAGGTGGAAATTAAAACATAAACCATCAAGGACTTCCCATGACGCCTAGATGTCTAATACAGACAATCTTCTTGAAGTATCTTCAATTTCAGGACTCGTCTATTCATGATAAGAATACTGACAATATACAAGGTTTAATATAATATTAAGAAGCCTCTCAAAATGCTTCAAGGTGAAAGAAACCCTTTTCTGATAATTTTGGTTGCACATTCTCTCCATGTGGCAATTAACCAACGGCATGAAAATTATTCTCCAGCAATGTATATATCCAAACGACATTCAGATTAAAATTACAACTTCTTTTCTCATCTCATATACAGTTAATCCGGTTTTCACATAATAGTGTTCTTTTAGCAAATGCATACGGGTATAATACGGAAATTTATTGGATCGGTGGACTGGCACACATATGGTGCTCCCTAGTGGACCCTTGCATACACTCCTTCATTATTTGTAATGAATTTCATATATCCTACTGGATTCATTCACACACTTTGGGCATGCGTGAGCTGGTTGTTTGGCATAATGCTTGAATTAGGACGTTCAAGATACGTGACAAAAATTCTGCTTTGAGTCATTTGTATAGAAGAGATTAAAGTGAAATGTAAATAATAGAGTGAGAAAGACATAGAGAAAGAGACGGACAGACAGACAGAGAGTTTGAAACTGGAAGTTGTATGATGGGATAAGATGTACACTCACCGACCAATAAAATTCAAGATAATTTGTAAGGCTTATAATAAAATTAGTTGCTGTGAGGAGTGAATTAAATCTGACATTGTGAACAAAGATTGAAGAACCCTTGTTTTAATTCAAATCCCACCATAGCCTGCTTCAAGAATAGACTTAATCTCTCACTTGGTTTGGCACCACCACATAGCCATTGAGTAGTTTTAGCACTGTTGCAAGCATGCAGGCCTGTGCTTGAACTCTTATGACCGATGTCAGAATAGAACTGTTGAATGTTCATACAGTCTGCAATGTTTTAAGAACATTTTTGTTCATAATGAATAGGCCTGTATTACAAGAGTTATAAAAGCACGTAAATTAGAGCTTCTATTCATAAACAAGCTCCCCTATTTCAGTGATGGTGCAGCCAGCCAATACAACAACTACAAAAGCCAAACAAATCTCTGTCGTTATCAGAACAATCATCGGCTCAAGGCAAAGTGGAATTTCTTTGCCACATCACATGGAAAAAGTTCATGTGATTGAATCGGTGGGAGGGTGAAAAATTTGGATCCAAGCAGCAATGGAAGGAATCTTTCTCACAGCTTCCGAGATATATAACTAGGCATGTGCAAGCGTTCCAGGAATAAAGTTCTGTACATATCAGCCTCCGATGTCGCCCTATACCAACATCGTTTATACTTGCATACATGATTCAGTAATGCAGTGAAAGTTATTCACTCACAGTACCAACACTGCTTCATTCATTTTTCAAGAACTAAACAGCTAATAATAAACCATATCAGCTGAACACCATTTCACTCTTCTAGATAAAGTATAATGAAGTAGGGTACCATTGACTTATGTCATTGGGCAATTCAACACGCTATAGGACATACTATTTGTCGAACTTCATGAAATCTGACTTATAGATTTCCCCAAGTAATGTTTTTGCATTTCCATGATCCGAACTTAGAGAATTTAATTACATAAGGAGCTCAACTATTATCCATGTGGTTTCTCAAACCTGGTTCACTTGGTTTTAGCACCATGTAACATAGTTTTGTAGATCTTTTCTAATAGAAATGAACTCCCCTTCTCATAAACATTGATTTACATAATATGTTATCAATATATTATTAAGATTGCAATTTCTTTATATTTACTGGTTCAGTGCGAAATGTTAGCTTTCAAGCTTTCAAACCTCATTATTTTAGTACAAGATAATTCTGCATACACATATTCAATTCGTTTTACTTCACTATGCATCTAAAAACATTCAGAAACACAATTCATTTCTTTCAACTAAGCAAATATTTTTTTACAATATCCTTCCACAAAACAATTTAATATTATTTTTAAACTTTATGATTTACGTGTAATATCCAATTAATTTACTTTATGACTAAACCTTCCTTCTTTTCATTAAATTATCTACAGGCCCTTCAACTACAGAAACCACAGGTCAGTATAAATTTTGACGTCTCTCTCTACTCCTCTCTCTCTCTCTTACTGAATACAAGTATAAGCATATCTTGTTTATGTATATATACGTATACATCCGTCTGTTAGTGTATCCATCTAGCCATCCACAAAGGCCATAGCCACGCGAACGTCTCATCAGACTCTAAAGCCAAAAACAAATATAACTCTTCGCCTGTGGGAGATAGGAATCCATTACGGCCATTTGGTCAGCTAGTAACGGAAGAAAAATAGTCTGGGGTCAGTGGCAATGGGTCATACCCCTTAGACCATTTATTTGTTGCTCAACAGAGGAGGACAAGAGATTTATCCCTTGGGCTTCTTTTCGATCGTAAGAACCCGTCTGGTACCAATTAGAAAATAGGGAATACTATGCTTGCATCAAGGAGCATTTGAAATGAATGCAACGTCTGTAAATGAATAGCCCTTGCATCCATTTATACACACTATGGTGTTAGATAGCAAGAATATTATAATGCATTACAATACATTTCTTACATTTATTAATAGTGGCATTCATTGCACTGTTTCAGTTTTGCAAACTGGTAATATCTTATCTCGTTTGTAGTTTCCCAATTAAATGCTAATTTATTTATCCATGTATTGCTAAAACTTACCAATTCATTTTTAGTTCAGCCATATTCATCGTGTGAAAGTTTCCTAGTTAACAAAATAGCTTACATAGTGACTCGACATGCTAAAAATAGCAGCCAAAACACAGATTACAGTTTACCATTTCAAAACCATCAACGAAATCATCTAAAGGTGTAGATCTAAATAGAATATGTGTGAAGCAAAAATGAAAAATTATGAGGTTAGCACATCTGCAATGCTTATGATCATAGGTCTGCTTCTTCAGCGATGATCTGTATGTGAATCATTAAAATTAGAAATACGGCAATGCTTTTTGAATTGTCAACTGGGAATATTAGAGAAATTATACAGAGTTTTATACCTGTCTCACCTTCAACACTATTAAAGGTATGACTAGAGGTATAATTCAAATGAAATCAAGCCCATCTGATGCTTTCTCAATTACTTACTTATCACACAATACAGGACTGAAATGCATATTAACAGAACTGTTCAATGCTCATACAGTCTGCAGTGTTTTAAGAACATTTTTGAAAATTTTATCATGCTAAAATCATAAAACATATTCATAATACGTTTTGTATAATTGTGTCCAAAGACTAGAGCAGCTATATGACACTGAACAAGGATATGATCTTGAGGAAAATACAATGTGCAATTTCAAACATTCACAAAACATAATGCTACAATAGAGACAAGAGAGGTGTAAAGAAATTGAGAGAATTAAATTATCAACAGCAACAAGCAGCAGAACAGAAACACCGTTCAACTCTGTAGAATGCACAAACAAAATCATAGTGCACGTGAATTTGTTCTTCAGTAACACCTTCACCTCAAAACAAAGGGATAATGGACCTTTTAAATATATACAAACCTATGTTTATTAATCGAGCAAAAACCGACTTCATTATCCCCTGTAGAAAGTGCACACCAAGTGCGGTGTAAGAATATCTGAAAATGAGACAACTGAAATGTGTTTCTCATTTGGCAAAGTTTATCTGAATGCTTCCACATCTCCTAAAGCTATTCATACTGCTAACAACTCCAAGCATTTCTCCCTATCTCTCACATGCTATCGTCCTTCACTCTCTCTCACTCATTCTACCTGCCTTCTCTCACACTCTCCTCCTCCACTTGTGCTCTCTCATTAATACATACATATCTACTCTCTCCAATTTTCTGCCTTACGTTCACAAACACTTAATTCAAGTCTCATTATAAATTTTATTCAAGATATCAAGAGAGTTAATTAAATAACTTACAAGGTATCTTTTTCAAAATTCGTAATGCATGAGAGGTGTTGCAAAACCATTACATAATAATTCTTTTGCTGATCTTACTTCATGACATTTCCAGGATTCTCGATGCTACCACAGACACAGCCAACAATTCCTAACTTCACAGGTATCTAGAATATGAGGGATATATAATTCTTCCTGGCTCCTCAATAGCAATTTTCCTTTTCATTGTATGCTCTGCCTTTCATTTCAAAAGGAACCCATCATCTCTTCATATTTCTATGCAAATTATGGCTCTGCCTCTCTTCTTCCTTTTCAATCTCTCTCTGTCCTTCCTTTTCTCTGTCTCTCTCTTTCCTTTTCAACCTCCCTCTGTCTCTCTCATGTTTCCTTTTATCCTCTCCCTCTCTCTCTCTCTCTCATTCCCTCCGTCTTGCTCTTTCTACCACCCTCATTAACTTACACCTATATCTCCTCACTCTACTTTCGTGCCTCTCATTTATTAATGGTTTCCCTTCTCAGTCTTTCCACTCTCTCCACATATTTTTACTCCTCATTTGCACTCATATTTTCACTCACTTCTAAATCTTTCTGATAATCCATTCCACAAGCTACGGAAGTATAAATTATCCAGTTCTCATTTGCATGGGATATACAAAATCACCGTTAGAACACCAAGATTTCTTTCTATCTCATTTGTCTCTTATTTCTACCAATCTCTCTTATCTTTTCTCACTTTATCTCACTTCCTCTCTCTCTCTCTCTCTCTCTCTCTCTTTCTTTCTTTCTTTCACTCCTTAACTCTTTCCCTCTTTACATGTATATAGAATATATATAACATTAGGATTATCATAGTCATCATCATCAAGTCATTCTATATGAATTCATCATCATCATCATCATCATCGTTTAACGTCCGCTTTCCATGCTAACATGGGTTGGACGATTTGACTGAGGACTGGTGAAACCGGATGGCAACACCAGGCTCCAGTCTGATTTGGCAGAGTTTCTACAGCTGGATGCCCTTCCTAACGCCAACCACTCAGAGAGTGTAGTGGGTGCTTTTACGTGTCACCCGCACGAAAACGGCCACGCTCGAAATGGTGTCTTTTATGTGCCACCCGCACAAGCCAGTCCAGGGGCACTGGCAACGATCTCGCTCGAAAATCCTACAGGAGCCAGTCAGGCGGTACTGGCAACGGCCACGCTCAAAATGGTGCATCTCATGTGCCACCCGCACAAGAACCAGTCCAGGGGCACTGGCAACGATCTTACTTGGCTTGCCGGGTCTTCTCACGCACAGCACATTTCCAAAGGTCTCGGTCAGTAGTCATCGCCTCGGTGAGGCCCAATGTACGAAGGTCTTGCCTCACCACCTCAGCCCAGGTCTTCCTGGGCCTACTTCTTCCACGGGTTCCCTCAACTGTTAGGGTGTGGCACTTTTTCACGCAGCTATCCTCCTCCATTCTCACCACATGTCCATACCAGCGCAATCGTCTCTCTTGCACGCCACAACTGATGCTTCTAATGTTCAGCTTTTCTCTCAAGATACTTACACTCTGACGGGTATTCACATTGACATTACACATCCAACGGAGCATACTGGCTTCATTCCTTGCGAGCTTACGTATGTCCTCAGCAGTTACAGCCCATGTTTCACTGCCACGTAGCATGGTTGTTCGTACGCATGCGTCATACAGTCTGCCTTTTACTCTGAGTGAGAGTCCCTTTGTCGCCAGCAGGGGTAAGAGCTCTCTAAACTTTGCCCAGGCTATTCTTATTCTAGCAGCTACACTTTCAGCGCACCCACCCCCACTACTAACTTGGTCGCCCAGATAGCGGAAGCTATCGACTACCTCTAGTTTTTCACCCTGGAATGAGATAGAAGTTGTTTCCTGTTTGTTTGCAGTCTTTATTGCACCTGAACATCTGCCACAAACAAAAACTAACTTGCTAGTTAACCTGCCTTTGATGTTGCTGCACCTCTTATGTGTCCATAGCTTGCACCGGGTACATCTTATAGAGTTACTACCTACTCCTTTTCTACATACTGAGCAGGGCCATCTACCTGAAGGGGTTTGTGTTTTATCTACCTTCCTACTTATTAGGATTTTGGTTTTAGCTAGGTTGACTCTAAGGCCCTTCAATTCTAGACCTTGCTTCCACACCTGAAACTTCTCCTCTAGTTCTGATAGTGACTCCGCAATTAGGGCAAGGTCATCAGCATAGAGGAGCTCCCAGGGGCAACCTGTCTTGAACTCCTCTGTGATTGCCTGGAGGACTATGGTAAATAATAGGGGGCTGAGGACGGAACCTTGGTGGACCCCTACCTCTACCCGGAATTCATTGCTGTACTCATTTCCAACCCTCACCTTACTGGCAGCATCTCTGTACATGGCTCGCACAGCTCTCACTAACCATTCTTCTATCCCAAGTTTCCTCATTGACCACCAGATAAGGGATCGGGGGACCCTGTCAAAGGCTTTCTCCATGTCAACGAAAGCCAGGTACAGAGGTTTATCCTTAGCTAGGTATTTCTCTTGCAACTGTCTCACTAGAAATAAGGCATCAGTAGTGCTTTTACCTGGCACGAACCCAAACTGCATCTCATCTAAATTGATTCGCTCCCTAATTAGTTGGGCTATGACCCTCTCTGTAACTTTCATAACCTGATCTAACAGCTTGATGCCTCTGTAATTATTTGTATCTAAAGCGTCCCCTTTACCTTTGTAGCAGTTGACTATGATGCTGCTACACCAGTCATAGGGTATGACTCCTTCGTGTATCACCTGGTTCGTAATACGGGTGACTAGGCTATAGCCAACACTGCCAGATATTTTGAGCATCTCTGCAGTGATTCCTGATGGGCCGGGGGCTTTCCCAGTCTTCATACTCTTAATTGCTTTATCTACCCTGGTACTATCAACTCGGATAGCTGGTCCCTCTATTGGGTCGACATAAGGCAGGCTCTCTTTCTCCCATTCATTCTCTTTATTAAGCAATCTATCGTAGTGGCATCTCCAGACCTCTTTCTTTGCATCCTCATTTAATGCAAGCGTACCATCATCCATGCGAACACATTTCTCTCCTACAACATCACTATTCTCTCTCCTACACTGTCTTGCAACACGAAATACCTCGAGTCTTTGGTCCTCACGGCGCAGAACATTGGCAAATCTTTCCTTATCTGCTTCCCCTCTGGCTAAATAAACCTGTCGCCTAGCCTCCCTTCTGGCACATTGGTACAATTCCCTGCTACCACCGTTCTTCCAGTCCTTCCAAGCTTGTTTCTTTTGTCTAATAGCCCTGTCTACCTCCTTGTTCCACCACCACGTTACTCTGGGTTGGAAGGGGACCTTACACCACCCACAAATCTGGTCGGTGGCTTTCAACAGGTTGTCCCGCAGAAATCTCCAATTGTCTTCCACGTTGTATGATGCTATATCCCCTTCTATTTCGTTAAATGCTTCAAGTAACTTGTCTCTAAGTCTCTGTCCGTTTGCAGGGTCTTTAAGCTTCCACACCCTTCTTCTCCAAGCCTGTCTAATTCTGGGCACCCATTTTGCCTTAATCCCAAAGTCGCTAACTACTAATCTATGTTGTGGGGTACATTCTTCGCCAGGTCAAACACAGTTAAAACAATTTTGCAAATAGCTAACACAGATTTGTCTCAAATTTATGTTGGTAATGCTTCTATATGCATAAGAAACTCATTCATAATTTTAGCGTCCAACCCCTACAGGTTTCAGATATGGGCCTTCAAAATTTCAGGGCGATGCCCCTCGTGGAGTGTGAATATCAATTTATACATGTTTTGTTGATGAATATCTTTAAAAGCTAATCACTGTCTTTGACTGAACTTAGCTATTCCGGTAATCTGAACCCAGCCTGTCAGAATCTGCTCTCAGAAATTACTCCATCTCCCTTCAATTTCAACTCATCAGCCTTTCACATATGAACCCCCTCATAGGTGGAAATTAAAACATAAACCATCAAGGACTTCCCATGATGCCTAGATGTCTAATACAGACAATCTTCTTGAAGTATCTTCAATTTCAGGACTCGTCTATTCATGATAAGAATACTGACAATATACAAGGTTTAATATAATATTAAGAAGCCTCTCAAAATGCTTCAAGGTGAAAGAAACCCTTTTCTGATAATTTTGGTTGCACATGCTCTCCATGTGGCAATTAACCAACGGCATGAAAATTGTTCTCCAGCAATGTATATATCCAAACGACATTCAGATTAAAATTACAACTTCTTTTCTCATCTCATATACAGTTAATCCGGTTTTCACATAATAGTGTTCTTTTAGCAAATGCATACGGGTATAATACGGAAATTTATTGGATCGGTGGACTGGCACACATATGGTGCTCCCTAGTGGACCCTTGCATACACTCCTTCATTATTTGTAATGAATTTCATATATCCTACTGGATTCATTCACACACTTTGGGCATGTGTGAGCTGGTTGTTTGGCATAATGCTTGAATTAGGACGTTCAAGATACGTGACAAAAATTCTGCTTTGAGTCATTTGTATAGAAGAGATTAAAGTGAAATGTAAATAATAGAGTGAGAAAGACATAGAGAAAGAGACGGACAGACAGACAGAGAGTTTGAAACTGGAAGTTGTATGATGGGATAAGATGTACACTCACCGACCAATAAAATTCAAGATAATTTGTAAGGCTTATAATAAAATTAGTTGCTGTGAGGAGTGAATTAAATCTGACATTGTGAACAAAGATTGAAGAACCCTTGTTTTAATTCAAATCCCACCATAGCCTGCTTCAAGAATAGACTTAATCTCTCACTTGGTTTGGCACCACCACATAGCCATTGAGTAGTTTTAGCACTGTTGCAAGCATGCAGGCCTGTGCTTGAACTCTTATGACCGATGTCAGAATAGAACTGTTGAATGTTCATACAGTCTGCAATGTTTTAAGAACATTTTTGTTCATAATGAATAGGCCTGTATTACAAGAGTTATAAAAGCACGTAAATTAGAGCTTCTATTCATAAACAAGCTCCCCTATTTCAGTGATGGTGCAGCCAGCCAATACAACAACTACAAAAGCCAAACAAATCTCTGTCGTTATCAGAACAATCATCGGCTCAAGGCAAAGTGGAATTTCTTTGCCACATCACATGGAAAAAGTTCATGTGATTGAATCGGTGGGAGGGTGAAAAATTTGGATCCAAGCAGCAATGGAAGGAATCTTTCTCACAGCTTCCGAGATATATAACTAGGCATGTGCAAGCGTTCCAGGAATAAAGTTCTGTACATATCAGCCTCCGATGTCGCCCTATACCAACATCGTTTATACTTGCATACATGATTCAGTAATGCAGTGAAAGTTATTCACTCACAGTACCAACACTGCTTCATTCATTTTTCAAGAACTAAACAGCTAATAATAAACCATATCAGCTGAACACCATTTCACTCTTCTAGATAAAGTATAATGAAGTAGGGTACCATTGACTTATGTCATTGGGCAATTCAACACGCTATAGGACATACTATTTGTCGAACTTCATGAAATCTGACTTATAGATTTCCCCAAGTAATGTTTTTGCATTTCCATGATCCGAACTTAGAGAATTTAATTACATAAGGAGCTCAACTATTATCCATGTGGTTTCTCAAACTTGGTTCACTTGGTTTTAGCACCATGTAACATAGTTTTGTAGATCTTTTCTAATAGAAATGAACTCCCCTTCTCATAAACATTGATTTACATAATATGTTATCAATATATTATTAAGATTGCAATTTCTTTATATTTACTGGTTCAGTGCGAAATGTTAGCTTTCAAGCTTTCAAACCTCATTATTTTAGTACAAGATAATTCTGCATACACATATTCAATTCGTTTTACTTCACTATGCATCTAAAAACATTCAGAAACACAATTCATTTCTTTCAACTAAGCAAATATTCTTTTACAATATCCTTCCACAAAACAATTTAATATTATTTTTAAACTTTATGATTTACGTGTAATATCCAATTAATTTACTTTATGACTAAACCTTCCTTCTTTTCATTAAATTATCTACAGGCCCTTCAACTACAGAAACCACAGGTCAGTTTAAATTTTGACGTCTCTCTCTACTCCTCTCTCTCTCTCTCTCTCTAACTGAATACAAGTATAAGCATATCTTGTTTATGTATATATATGTATACATCCGACTGTTAGTGTATCCATCTAGCCATCCACAAAGGCCATAGCCACGCGAACCTCTCATCAGACTCTAAAGTCAAAAACAAATATAACTCTTCGCCTGTGGGAGATAGGAATCCATTACGGCCATTTGGTCAGCTAGTAACGGAAGAAAAATAGTCTGGGGGTCAGTGACAATGGGTCATACCCCTTAGACCATTTATTTGTTGCCCAACAGAGGAGGGCAAGAGATTTATCCCTCGGGCTTCTTTTGGATCGTAAGAACCCGTCTGGTTCCAATTAGAAAATAGGGAATACTATGCTTGCATCAAGGAGCATTTGAAATGAATGCAACGTCTGTAAATGAACAGCCCTTGCATCCATTTATACACACTATGGTGTTAGATAGCAAGAATATTATAATGCATTACAATACATTTCTTACATTTATTAATAGTGGCTTTCATTGCACTGTTTCAGTTTTGCAAACTGGTAATATCTTATCTCGTTTGTAGTTTCCCAATTAAATGCTAATTTATTTATCCATGTATTGCTAAAACTTTCCAATTCATTTTTAGTTCAGCCATATTCATCGTGTGAAAGTTTCCTAGTTAACAAAATAGCTTACATAGTGACTCGACATGCTAAAAATAGCAGCCAAAACACAGATTACAGTTTACCATTTCAAAACCATCAAAGAAATCATCTAAAGGTGTAAATCTAAATAGAATATGTGTGAAGCAAAAATGAAAAATTATGAGGTTAGCACATCTGCAATGCTTATGATCATAGGTCTGCTTCTTCAGCGATGATCTGTATGTGAATCATTAAAATTAGAAATACGGCAATGCTTTTTGAATTGTCAACTGGGAATATTAGAGAAATTATACAGAGTTTTATACCTGTCTCACCTTCAACACTATTAAAGGTATGACTAGAGGTATAATTCAAATGAAATCAAGCCCATCTGATGCTTTCTCAATTACTTACTTATCACACAATACAGGACTGAAATGCATATTAACAGAACTGTTCAATGCTCATACAGTCTGCAGTGTTTTAAGAACATTTTAGAAAATTTTATCATGCTAAAATCATAAAACATATTCATAATACGTTTTGTATAATTGTGTCCAAAGACTAGAGCAGCTATATGACACTGAACAAGGATATGATCTTGAGGAAAATACAATGTGCAATTTCAAACATTCACAAAACATAATGCTACAATAGAGACAAGAGAGGTGTAAAGAAATTGAGAGAATTAAATTATCAACAGCAACAAGCAGCAGAACAGAAACACCGTTCAACTCTGTAGAATGCACAAACAAAATCATAGTGCACGTGAATTTGTTCTTCAGTAACACCTTCACCTCAAAACAAAGGGATAATGGACCTTTTAAATATATACAAACCTATGTTTATTAATCGAGCAAAAACCGACTTCATTATCCCCTGTAGAAAGTGCACACCAAGTGCGGTGTAAGAATATCTGAAAATGAGACAACTGAAATGTGTTTCTCATTTGGCACAGTTTATCTGAATGCTTCCACATCTCCCAAAGCTATTCATACTGCTAACAACTCCAAGCATTTCTCCCTATCTCTCACATGCTATCGTCCTTCACTCTCTCTCACTCATTCTACCTGCCTTCTCTCACACTCTCCTCCTCCACTTGTGCTCTCTCATTAATACATACATATCTACTCTCTCCAATTTTCTGCCTTACGTTCACAAACACTTAATTCAAGTCTCATTATAAATTTTATTCAAGATATCAAGAGAGTTAATTAAATAACTTACAAGGTATCTTTTTCAAAATTCGTAATGCATGAGAGGTGTTGCAAAACCATTACATAATAATTCTTTTGCTGATCTTACTTCATGACATTTCCAGGATTCTCGATGCTACCACAGACACAGCCAACAATTCCTAACTTCACAGGTATCTAGAATATGAGGGATATATAATTCTTCCTGGCTTCTCAATAGCAATTTTCCTTTTCATTGTATGCTCTGCCTTTCATTTCAAAAGGAACCCATCATCTCTTCATATTTCTATGCAAATTATGGCTCTGCCTCTCTTCTTCCTTTTCAATCTCTTTCTGTCCTTCCTTTTCTCTGTCTCTCTCTTTCCTTTTCAACCTCCCTCTGTCTCTCTCATGTTTCCTTTTATCCTCTCCCTCTCTCTCTCTCTCTCATTCCCTCCGTCTTGCTCTTTCTACCACCCTCATTACCTTACACCTATATCTCCTCACTCTACTTTCGTGCCTCTCATTTATTAATGGTTTCCCTTCTCAGTCTTTCCACTCTCTCCACATATTTTTACTCCTCATTTGCACTCATATTTTCACTCACTTCTAAATCTTTCTGATAATCCATTCCACAAGCTACGGAAGTATAAATTATCCAGTTCTCATTTGCATGGGATATACAAAATCACCGTTAGAACACCAAGATTTCTTTCTATCTCATTTGTCTCTTATTTCTACCAATCTCTCTTATCTTTTCTCACTTTATCTCACTTCCTCTCTCTCTCTCTCTCTTTCTTTCTTTCTTTCACTCCTTAACTCTTTCCCTCTTTACATGTATATAGAATATATATAACATTAGGATTATCATAGTCATCCTCATCAAGTCATTCTATATGAATTCAAACACAGTTAAAACAATTTTGCAAATAGCTAACACAGATTTGTCTCAAATTTATGTTGGTAATGCTTCTATATGCATAAGAAACTCATTCATAATTTTAGCGTCCAACCCCTACAGGTTTCAGATATGGGCCTTCAAAATTTCAGGGCGATGCCCCTCGTGGAGTGTGAATATCAATTTATACATGTTTTGTTGATGAATATCTTTAAAAGCTAATCACTGTCTTTGACTGAACTTAGCTATTCCGGTAATCTGAACCCAGCCTGTCAGAATCTGCTCTCAGAAATTACTCCATCTCCCTTCAATTTCAACTCATCAGCCTTTCACATATGAACCCCCTCATAGGTGGAAATTAAAACATAAACCATCAAGGACTTCCCATGATGCCTAGATGTCTAATACAGACAATCTTCTTGAAGTATCTTCAATTTCAGGACTCGTCTATTCATGATAAGAATACTGACAATATACAAGGTTTAATATAATATTAAGAAGCCTCTCAAAATGCTTCAAGGTGAAAGAAACCCTTTTCTGATAATTTTGGTTGCACATGCTCTCCATGTGGCAATTAACCAACGGCATGAAAATTATTCTCCAGCAATGTATATATCCAAACGACATTCAGATTAAAATTACAACTTCTTTTCTCATCTCATATACAGTTAATCCGGTTTTCACATAATAGTGTTCTTTTTGCAAATGCATACGGGTATAATACGGAAATTTATTGGATCGGTGGACTGGCACACATATGGTGCTCCCTAGTGGACCCTTGCATACACTCCTTCATTATTTGTAATGAATTTCATATGTCCTACTGGATTCATTCACACACTTTGGGCATGTGTGAGCTGGTTGTTTGGCATAATGCTTGAATTAGGACGTTCAAGATACGTGACAAAAATTCTGCTTTGAGTCATTTGTATAGAAGAGATTAAAGTGAAATGTAAATAATAGAGTGAGAAAGACATTGAGAAAGAGACGGACAGACAGACAGAGAGTTTGAAACTGGAAGTTGTATGATGGGATAAGATGTACACTCACCGACCAATAAAATTCAAGATAATTTGTAAGGCTTATAATAAAATTAGTTGCTGTGAGGAGTGAATTAAATCTGACATTGTGAACAAAGATTGAAGAACCCTTGTTTTAATTCAAATCCCACCATAGCCTGCTTCAAGAATAGACTTAATCTCTCACTTGGTTTGGCACCACCACATAGCCATTGAGTAGTTTTAGCACTGTTGCAAGCATGCAGGCCTGTGTTTGAACTCTTATGACCGATGTCAGAATAGAACTGTTGAATGTTCATACAGTCTGCAATGTTTTAAGAACATTTTTGTTCATAATGAATAGGCCTGTATTACAAGAGTTATAAAAGCACGTAAATTAGAGCTTCTATTCATAAACAAGCTCCCCTATTTCAGTGATGGTGCAGCCAGCCAATACAACAACTACAAAAGCCAAACAAATCTCTGTCGTTATCAGAACAATCATCGGCTCAAGGCAAAGTGGAATTTCTTTGCCACATCACATGGAAAAAGTTCATGTGATTGAATCGGTGGGAGGGTGAAAAATTTGGATCCAAGCAGCAATGGAAGGAATCTTTCTCACAGCTTCCGAGATATATAACTAGGCATGTGCAAGCGTTCCAGGAATAAAGTTCTGTACATATCAGCCTCCGATGTCGCCCTATACCAACATCGTTTAGACTTGCATACATGATTCAGTAATGCAATGAAAGTTATTCACTCACAGTACCAACACTGCTTCATTCATTTTTCAAGAACTAAACAGCTAATAAAAAACCATATCAGCTGAACACCATTTCACTCTTCTAGATAAAGTATAATGAAGTAGGGTACCATTGACTTATGTCATTGGGCAATTCAACACGCTATAGGACATACTATTTGTCGAACTTCATGAAATCTGACTTATAGATTTCCCCAAGTAATGTTTTTGCATTTCCATGATCCAAACTTAGAGAATTTAATTACATAAGGAGCTCAACTATTATCCATGTGGTTTCTCAAACCTGGTTCACTTGGTTTTAGCACCATGTAACATAGTTTTGTAGATCTTTTCTAATAGAAATGAACTCCCCTTCTCATAAACATTGATTTACATAATATGTTATCAATATATTATTAAGATTGCAATTTCTTTATATTTACTGGTTCAGTGCGAAATGTTAGCTTTCAAGCTTTCAAACCTCATTATTTTAGTACAAGATAATTCTGCATACACATATTCAATTCGTTTTACTTCACTATGCATCTAAAAACATTCAGAAACACAATTCATTTCTTTCAACTAAGCAAATATTTTTTTACAATATCCTTCCACAAAACAATTTAATATTATTTTTAAACTTTATGATTTACGTGTAATATCCAATTAATTTACTTTATGACTAAACCTTCCTTCTTTTCATTAAATTATCTACAGGCCCTTCAACTACAGAAACCACAGGTCAGTATAAATTTTGACGTCTCTCTCTACTCCTCTCTCTCTCTCTCTTACTGAATACAAGTATAAGCATATCTTGTTTATGTATATATACGTATACATCCGTCTGTTAGTGTATCCATCTAGCCATCCACAAAGGCCATAGCCACGCGAACGTCTCATCAGACTCTAAAGCCAAAAACAAATATAACTCTTCGCCTGTGGGAGATAGGAATCCATTACGGCCATTTGGTCAGCTAGTAACGGAAGAAAAATAGTCTGGGGTCAGTGGCAATGGGTCATACCCCTTAGACCATTTATTTGTTGCTCAACAGAGGAGGACAAGAGATTTATCCCTTGGGCTTCTTTTGGATCGTAAGAACCCGTCTGGTTCCAATTAGAAAATAGGGAATACTATGCTTGCATCAAGGAGCATTTGAAATGAATGCAACGTCTGTAAATGAACAGCCCTTGCATCCATTTATACACACTATGGTGTTAGATAGCAAGAATATTATAATGCATTACAATACATTTCTTACATTTATTAATAGTGGCATTCATTGCACTGTTTCAGTTTTGCAAACTGGTAATATCTTATCTTGTTTGTAGTTTCCCAATTAAATGCTAATTTATTTATCCATGTATTGCTAAAACTTTCCAATTCATTTTTAGTTCAGCCATATTCATCGTGTGAAAGTTTCCTAGTTAACAAAATAGCTTACATAGTGACTCGACATGCTAAAAATAGCAGCCAAAACACAGATTACAGTTTACCATTTCAAAACCATCAAAGAAATCATCTAAAGGTGTAGATCTAAATAGAATATGTGTGAAGCAAAAATGAAACATTATGAGGTTAGCACATCTGCAATGCTTATGATCATAGGTCTGCTTCTTCAGCGATGATCTGTATGTGAATCATTAAAATTAGAAATACGGCAATGCTTTTTGAATTGTCAACTGGGAATATTAGAGAAATTATACAGAGTTTTATACCTGTCTCACCTTCAACACTATTAAAGGTATGACTAGAGGTATAATTCAAATGAAATCAAGCCCATCTGATGCTTTCTCAATTACTTACTTATCACACAATACAGGACTGAAATGCATATTAACAGAACTGTTCAATGCTCATACAGTCTGCAGTGTTTTAAGAACATTTTTGAAAATTTTATCATGCTAAAATCATAAAACATATTCATAATACGTTTTGTATAATTGTGTCCAAAGACTAGAGCAGCTATATGACACTGAACAAGGATATGATCTTGAGGAAAATACAATGTACAATTTCAAACATTCACAAAACATAATGCTACAATAGAGACAAGAGAGGTGTGAAGAAATTGAGAGAATTAATTTATCAACAGCAACAAGCAGCAGAACAGAAACACCGTTCAACTCTGTAGAATGCACAAACAAAATCATAGTGCACGTGAATTTGTTCTTCAGTAACACCTTCACCTCAAACCAAAGGGATAATGGATCTTTTAAATATATACAAACCTATGTTTATTAATCGAGCAAAAACCGACTTCATTATCCCCTGTAGAAAGTGCACACCAAGTGCGGTGTAAGAATATCTGAAAATGAGACAACTGAAATGTGTTTCTCATTTGGCAAAGTTTATCTGAATGCTTCCACATCTCCCAAAGCTATTCATACTGCTAACAACTCCAAGCATTTCTCCCTATCTCTCACATGCTATCATCCTTCACTCTCTCACACTCTCCTCCTCCACTTGTGCTCTCTCATTAATACATACATATCTACTCTCTCCAATTTTCTGCCTTACGTTCACAAACACTTAATTCAAGTCTCATTATAAATTTTATTCAAGATATCAAGAGAGTTAATTAAATAACTTACAAGGTATCTTTTTCAAAATTCGTAATGCATGAGAGGTGTTGCAAAACCATTACATAATAATTCTTTTGCTGATCTTACTTCATGACATTTCCAGGATTCTCGATGCTACCACAGACACAGCCAACAATTCCTAACTTCACAGGTATCTAGAATATGAGGGATATATAATTCTTCCTGGCTTCTCAATAGCAATTTTCCTTTTCATTGTATGCTCTGTCTTTCATTTCAAAAGGAACCCATCATCTCTTCATATTTCTATGCAAATTATGGCTCTGCCTCTCTTCTTCCTTTTCAATCTCTCTCTGTCCTTCCTTTTCTCTGTCTCTCTCTTTCCTTTTCAACCTCCCTCTGTCTCTCTCGTGTTTCCTTTTATCCTCTCCCTCTCTCTCTCTCTCTCATTCCCTCTGTCTTGCTCTTTCTACCACCCTCATTACCTTACACCTATATCTCCTCACTCTACTTTCGTGCCTCTCATTTATTAATGGTTTCCCTTCTCAGTCTTTCCACTCTCTCCACATATTTTTACTCCTCATTTGCACTCATATTTTCACTCACTTCTAAATCTTTCTGATAATCCATTCCACAAGCTACGGAAGTATAAATTATCCAGTTCTCATTTGCATGGGATATACAAAATCAACGTTAGAACACCAAGATTTCTTTCTATCTCATTTGTCTCTTATTTCTACAAATCTCTCTTATCTTTTCTCACTTTATCTCACTTCCTCTCTCTCTCTCTTTCTTTCTTTCTTTCACTCCTTAACTCTTTCCCTCTTTACATGTATATAGAATATATATAACATTAGGATTATCATAGTCATCCTCATCAAGTCATTCTATATGAATTCAAACACAGTTAAAACAATTTTGCAAATAGCTAACACAGATTTGTCTCAAATTTATGTTGGTAATGCTTCTATATGCATAAGAAACTCATTCATAATTTTAGCGTCCAATCCCTACAGGTTTCAGATATGGGCCTTCAAAATTTCAGGGCGATGCCCCTCGTGGAGTGTGAATATCAATTTATACATGTTTTGTTGATGAATATCTTTAAAAGCTAATCACTGTCTTTGACTGAACTTAGCTATTCCGGTAATCTGAACCCAGCCTGTCAGAATCTGCTCTCAGAAATTACTCCATCTCCCTTCAATCTCAACTCATCAGCCTTTCACATATGAACCCCCTCATAGGTGGAAATTAAAACATAAACCATCAAGGACTTCCCATGACGCCTAGATGTCTAATACAGACAATCTTCTTGAAGTATCTTCAATTTCAGGACTCGTCTATTCATGATAAGAATACTGACAATATACAAGGTTTAATATAATATTAAGAAGCCTCTCAAAATGCTTCAAGGTGAAAGAAACCCTTTTCTGATAATTTTGGTTGCACATGCTCTCCATGTGGCAATTAACCAACGGCATGAAAATTATTCTCCAGCAATGTATATATCCAAACGACATTCAGATTAAAATTACAACTTCTTTTCTCATCTCATATACAGTTAATCCGGTTTTCACATAATAGTGTTCTTTTAGCAAATGCATACGGGTATAATACAGAAATTTATTGGATCGGTGGACTGGCACACATATGGTGCTCCCTAGTGGACCCTTGCATACACTCCTTCATTATTTGTAATGAATTTCATATATCCTACTGGATTCATTCACACACTTTGGGCATGCGTGAGCTGGTTGTTTGGCATAATGCTAGAATTAGGACGTTCAAGATACGTGACAAAAATTCTGCTTTGAGTCATTTGTATAGAAGAGATTAAAGTGAAATGTAAATAATAGAGTGAGAAAGACATAGAGAAAGAGACGGACAGACAGACAGAGAGTTTGAAACTGGAAGTTGTATGATGGGATAAGATGTACACTCACCGACCAATAAAATTCAAGATAATTTGTAAGGCTTATAATAAAATTAGTTGCTGTGAGGAGTGAATTAAATCTGACATTGTGAACAAAGATTGAAGAACCCTTGTTTTAATTCAAATCCCACCATAGCCTGCTTCAAGAATAGACTTAATCTCTCACTTGGTTTGGCACCACCACATAGCCATTGAGTAGTTTTAGCACTGTTGCAAGCATGCAGGCCTGTGCTTGAACTCTTATGACCGATGTCAGAATAGAACTGTTGAATGTTCATACAGTCTGCAATGTTTTAAGAACATTTTTGTTCATAATGAATAGGCCTGTATTACAAGAGTTATAAAAGCACGTAAATTAGAGCTTCTATTCATAAACAAGCTCCCCTATTTCAGTGATGGTGCAGCCAGCCAATACAACAACTACAAAAGCCAAACAAATCTCTGTCGTTATCAGAACAATCATCGGCTCAAGGCAAAGTGGAATTTCTTTGCCACATCACATGGAAAAAGTTCATGTGATTGAATCGGTGGGAGGGTGAAAAATTTGGATCCAAGCAGCAATGGAAGGAATCTTTCTCACAGCTTCCGAGATATATAACTAGGCATGTGCAAGCGTTCCAGGAATAAAGTTCTGTACATATCAGCCTCCGATGTCGCCCTATACCAACATCGTTTAGACTTGCATACATGATTCAGTAATGCAGTGAAAGTTATTCACTCACAGTACCAACACTGCTTCATTCATTTTTCAAGAACTAAACAGCTAATAATAAACCATATCAGCTGAACACCATTTCACTCTTCTAGATAAAGTATAATGAAGTAGGGTACCATTGACTTATGTCATTGGGCAATTCAACACGCTATAGGACATACTATTTGTCGAACTTCATGAAATCTGACTTATAGATTTCCCCAAGTAATGTTTTTGCATTTCCATGATCCGAACTTAGAGAATTTAATTACATAAGGAGCTCAACTATTATCCATGTGGTTTCTCAAACTTGGTTCACTTGGTTTTAGCACCATGTAACATAGTTTTGTAGATCTTTTCTAATAGAAATGAACTCCCCTTCTCATAAACATTGATTTACATAATATGTTATCAATATATTATTAAGATTGCAATTTCTTTATATTTACTGGTTCAGTGCGAAATGTTAGCTTTCAAGCTTTCAAACCTCATTATTTTAGTACAAGATAATTCTGCATACACATATTCAATTCGTTTTACTTCACTATGCATCTAAAAACATTCAGAAACACAATTCATTTCTTTCAACTAAGCAAATATTCTTTTACAATATCCTTCCACAAAACAATTTAATATTATTTTTAAACTTTATGATTTACGTGTAATATCCAATTAATTTACTTTATGACTAAACCTTCCTTCTTTTCATTAAATTATCTACAGGCCCTTCAACTACAGAAACCACAGGTCAGTTTAAATTTTGACGTCTCTCTCTACTCCTCTCTCTCTCTCTCTCTCTAACTGAATACAAGTATAAGCATATCTTGTTTATGTATATATATGTATACATCCGACTGTTAGTGTATCCATCTAGCCATCCACAAAGGCCATAGCCACGCGAACCTCTCATCAGACTCTAAAGTCAAAAACAAATATAACTCTTCGCCTGTGGGAGATAGGAATCCATTACGGCCATTTGGTCAGCTAGTAACGGAAGAAAAATAGTCTGGGGGTCAGTGACAATGGGTCATACCCCTTAGACCATTTATTTGTTGCCCAACAGAGGAGGGCAAGAGATTTATCCCTCGGGCTTCTTTTGGATCGTAAGAACCCGTCTGGTTCCAATTAGAAAATAGGGAATACTATGCTTGCATCAAGGAGCATTTGAAATGAATGCAACGTCTGTAAATGAACAGCCCTTGCATCCATTTATACACACTATGGTGTTAGATAGCAAGAATATTATAATGCATTACAATACATTTCTTACATTTATTAATAGTGGCTTTCATTGCACTGTTTCAGTTTTGCAAACTGGTAATATCTTATCTCGTTTGTAGTTTCCCAATTAAATGCTAATTTATTTATCCATGTATTGCTAAAACTTTCCAATTCATTTTTAGTTCAGCCATATTCATCGTGTGAAAGTTTCCTAGTTAACAAAATAGCTTACATAGTGACTCGACATGCTAAAAATAGCAGCCAAAACACAGATTACAGTTTACCATTTCAAAACCATCAAAGAAATCATCTAAAGGTGTAAATCTAAATAGAATATGTGTGAAGCAAAAATGAAAAATTATGAGGTTAGCACATCTGCAATGCTTATGATCATAGGTCTGCTTCTTCAGCGATGATCTGTATGTGAATCATTAAAATTAGAAATACGGCAATGCTTTTTGAATTGTCAACTGGGAATATTAGAGAAATTATACAGAGTTTTATACCTGTCTCACCTTCAACACTATTAAAGGTATGACTAGAGGTATAATTCAAATGAAATCAAGCCCATCTGATGCTTTCTCAATTACTTACTTATCACACAATACAGGACTGAAATGCATATTAACAGAACTGTTCAATGCTCATACAGTCTGCAGTGTTTTAAGAACATTTTAGAAAATTTTATCATGCTAAAATCATAAAACATATTCATAATACGTTTTGTATAATTGTGTCCAAAGACTAGAGCAGCTATATGACACTGAACAAGGATATGATCTTGAGGAAAATACAATGTGCAATTTCAAACATTCACAAAACATAATGCTACAATAGAGACAAGAGAGGTGTAAAGAAATTGAGAGAATTAAATTATCAACAGCAACAAGCAGCAGAACAGAAACACCGTTCAACTCTGTAGAATGCACAAACAAAATCATAGTGCACGTGAATTTGTTCTTCAGTAACACCTTCACCTCAAAACAAAGGGATAATGGACCTTTTAAATATATACAAACCTATGTTTATTAATCGAGCAAAAACCGACTTCATTATCCCCTGTAGAAAGTGCACACCAAGTGCGGTGTAAGAATATCTGAAAATGAGACAACTGAAATGTGTTTCTCATTTGGCAAAGTTTATCTGAATGCTTCCACATCTCCCAAAGCTATTCATACTGCTAACAACTCCAAGCATTTCTCCCTATCTCTCACATGCTATCGTCCTTCACTCTCTCTCACTCATTCTACCTGCCTTCTCTCACACTCTCCTCCTCCACTTGTGCTCTCTCATTAATACATACATATCTACTCTCTCCAATTTTCTGCCTTACGTTCACAAACACTTAATTCAAGTCTCATTATAAATTTTATTCAAGATATCAAGAGAGTTAATTAAATAACTTACAAGGTATCTTTTTCAAAATTCGTAATGCATGAGAGGTGTTGCAAAACCATTACATAATAATTCTTTTGCTGATCTTACTTCATGACATTTCCAGGATTCTCGATGCTACCACAGACACAGCCAACAATTCCTAACTTCACAGGTATCTAGAATATGAGGGATATATAATTCTTCCTGGCTTCTCAATAGCAATTTTCCTTTTCATTGTATGCTCTGCCTTTCATTTCAAAAGGAACCCATCATCTCTTCATATTTCTATGCAAATTATGGCTCTGCCTCTCTTCTTCCTTTTCAATCTCTCTCTGTCCTTCCTTTTCTCTGTCTCTCTCTTTCCTTTTCAACCTCCCTCTGTCTCTCTCGTGTTTCCTTTTATCCTCTCCCTCTCTCTCTCTCTCTCATTCCCTCTGTCTTGCTCTTTCTACCACCCTCATTACCTTACACCTATATCTCCTCACTCTACTTTCGTGCCTCTCATTTATTAATGGTTTCCCTTCTCAGTCTTTCCACTCTCTCCACATATTTTTACTCCTCATTTGCACTCATATTTTCACTCACTTCTAAATCTTTCTGATAATCCATTCCACAAGCTACGGAAGTATAAATTATCCAGTTCTCATTTGCATGGGATATACAAAATCAACGTTAGAACACCAAGATTTCTTTCTATCTCATTTGTCTCTTATTTCTACAAATCTCTCTTATCTTTTCTCACTTTATCTCACTTCCTCTCTCTCTCTCTTTCTTTCTTTCTTTCACTCCTTAACTCTTTCCCTCTTTACATGTATATAGAATATATATAACATTAGGATTATCATAGTCATCCTCATCAAGTCATTCTATATGAATTCAAACACAGTTAAAACAATTTTGCAAATAGCTAACACAGATTTGTCTCAAATTTATGTTGGTAATGCTTCTATATGCATAAGAAACTCATTCATAATTTTAGCGTCCAATCCCTACAGGTTTCAGATATGGGCCTTCAAAATTTCAGGGCGATGCCCCTCGTGGAGTGTGAATATCAATTTATACATGTTTTGTTGATGAATATCTTTAAAAGCTAATCACTGTCTTTGACTGAACTTAGCTATTCCGGTAATCTGAACCCAGCCTGTCAGAATCTGCTCTCAGAAATTACTCCATCTCCCTTCAATCTCAACTCATCAGCCTTTCACATATGAACCCCCTCATAGGTGGAAATTAAAACATAAACCATCAAGGACTTCCCATGACGCCTAGATGTCTAATACAGACAATCTTCTTGAAGTATCTTCAATTTCAGGACTCGTCTATTCATGATAAGAATACTGACAATATACAAGGTTTAATATAATATTAAGAAGCCTCTCAAAATGCTTCAAGGTGAAAGAAACCCTTTTCTGATAATTTTGGTTGCACATGCTCTCCATGTGGCAATTAACCAACGGCATGAAAATTATTCTCCAGCAATGTATATATCCAAACGACATTCAGATTAAAATTACAACTTCTTTTCTCATCTCATATACAGTTAATCCGGTTTTCACATAATAGTGTTCTTTTAGCAAATGCATACGGGTATAATACAGAAATTTATTGGATCGGTGGACTGGCACACATATGGTGCTCCCTAGTGGACCCTTGCATACACTCCTTCATTATTTGTAATGAATTTCATATATCCTACTGGATTCATTCACACACTTTGGGCATGCGTGAGCTGGTTGTTTGGCATAATGCTAGAATTAGGACGTTCAAGATACGTGACAAAAATTCTGCTTTGAGTCATTTGTATAGAAGAGATTAAAGTGAAATGTAAATAATAGAGTGAGAAAGACATAGAGAAAGAGACGGACAGACAGACAGAGAGTTTGAAACTGGAAGTTGTATGATGGGATAAGATGTACACTCACCGACCAATAAAATTCAAGATAATTTGTAAGGCTTATAATAAAATTAGTTGCTGTGAGGAGTGAATTAAATCTGACATTGTGAACAAAGATTGAAGAACCCTTGTTTTAATTCAAATCCCACCATAGCCTGCTTCAAGAATAGACTTAATCTCTCACTTGGTTTGGCACCACCACATAGCCATTGAGTAGTTTTAGCACTGTTGCAAGCATGCAGGCCTGTGCTTGAACTCTTATGACCGATGTCAGAATAGAACTGTTGAATGTTCATACAGTCTGCAATGTTTTAAGAACATTTTTGTTCATAATGAATAGGCCTGTATTACAAGAGTTATAAAAGCACGTAAATTAGAGCTTCTATTCATAAACAAGCTCCCCTATTTCAGTGATGGTGCAGCCAGCCAATACAACAACTACAAAAGCCAAACAAATCTCTGTCGTTATCAGAACAATCATCGGCTCAAGGCAAAGTGGAATTTCTTTGCCACATCACATGGAAAAAGTTCATGTGATTGAATCGGTGGGAGGGTGAAAAATTTGGATCCAAGCAGCAATGGAAGGAATCTTTCTCACAGCTTCCGAGATATATAACTAGGCATGTGCAAGCGTTCCAGGAATAAAGTTCTGTACATATCAGCCTCCGATGTCGCCCTATACCAACATCGTTTAGACTTGCATACATGATTCAGTAATGCAGTGAAAGTTATTCACTCACAGTACCAACACTGCTTCATTCATTTTTCAAGAACTAAACAGCTAATAAAAAACCATATCAGCTGAACACCATTTCACTCTTCTAGATAAAGTATAATGAAGTAGGGTACCATTGACTTATGTCATTGGGCAATTCAACACGCTATAGGACATACTATTTGTCGAACTTCATGAAATCTGACTTATAGATTTCCCCAAGTAATGTTTTTGCATTTCCATGATCCGAACTTAGAGAATTTAATTACATAAGGAGCTCAACTATTATCCATGTGGTTTCTCAAACCTGGTTCACTTGGTTTTAGCACCATGTAACATAGTTTTGTAGATCTTTTCTAATAGAAATGAACTCCCCTTCTCATAAACATTGATTTACATAATATGTTATCAATATATTATTAAGATTGCAATTTCTTTATATTTACTGGTTCAGTGCGAAATGTTAGCTTTCAAGCTTTCAAACCTCATTATTTTAGTACAAGATAATTCTGCATACACATATTCAATTCGTTTTACTTCACTATGCATCTAAAAACATTCAGAAACACAATTCATTTCTTTCAACTAAGCAAATATTTTTTTACAATATCCTTCCACAAAACAATTTAATATTATTTTTAAACTTTATGATTTACGCGTAATATCCAATTAATTTACTTTATGACTAAACCTTCCTTCTTTTCATTAAATTATCTACAGGCCCTTCAACTACAGAAACCACAGGTCAGTATAAATTTTGACGTCTCTCTCTACTCCTCTCTCTCTCTCTCTCTCTTACTGAATACAAGTATAAGCATATCTTGTTTATGTATATATACGTATACATCCGTCTGTTAGTGTATCCATCTAGCCATCCACAAAGGCCATAGCCACGCAAACGTCTCATCAGACTCTAAAGCCAAAAACAAATATAACTCTTCGCCTGTGGGAGATAGGAATCCATTACGGCCATTTGGTCAGCTAGTAACGGAAGAAAAATAGTCTGGGGTCAGTGGCAATGGGTCATACCCCTTAGACCATTTATTTGTTGCTCAACAGAGGAGGACAAGAGATTTATCCCTTGGGCTTCTTTTGGATCGTAAGAACCCGTCTGGTTCCAATTAGAAAATAGGGAATACTATGCTTGCATCAAGGAGCATTTGAAATGAATGCAACGTCTGTAAATGAACAGCCCTTGCATCCATTTATACACACTATGGTGTTAGATAGCAAGAATATTTTAATGCATTACAATACATTTCTTACATTTATTAATAGTGGCATTCATTGCACTGTTTCAGTTTTGCAAACTGGTAATATCTTATCTCGTTTGTAGTTTCCCAATTAAATGCTAATTTATTTATCCATGTATTGCTAAAACTTTCCAATTCATTTTTAGTTCAGCCATATTCATCGTGTGAAAGTTTCCTAGTTAACAAAATAGCTTACATAGTGACTCGACATGCTAAAAATAGCAGCCAAAACACAGATTACAGTTTACCATTTCAAAACCATCAAAGAAATCATCTAAAGGTGTAGATCTAAATAGAATATGTGTGAAGCAAAAATGAAAAATTATGAGGTTAGCACATCTGCAATGCTTATGATCATAGGTCTGCTTCTTCAGCGATGATCTGTATGTGAATCATTAAAATTAGAAATACGGCAATGCTTTTTGAATTGTCAACTGGGAATATTAGAGAAATTATACAGAGTTTTATACCTGTCTCACCTTCAACACTATTAAAGGTATGACTAGAGGTATAGTTCAAATGAAATCAAGCCCATCTGATGCTTTCTCAATTACTTACTTATCACACAATACAGGACTGAAATGCATATTAACAGAACTGTTCAATGCTCATACAGTCTGCAGTGTTTTAAGAACATTTTTGAAAATTTTATCATGCTAAAATCATAAAACATATTCATAATACGTTTTGTATAATTGTGTCCAAAGACTAGAGCAGCTATATGACACTGAACAAGGATATGATCTTGAGGAAAATACAATGTGCAATTTCAAACATTCACAAAACATAATGCTACAATAGAGACAAGAGAGGTGTAAAGAAATTGAGAGAATTAAATTATCAACAGCAACAAGCAGCAGAACAGAAACACCGTTCAACTCTGTAGAATGCACAAACAAAATCATAGTGCACGTGAATTTGTTCTTCAGTAACACCTTCACCTCAAAACAAAGGGATAATGGACCTTTTAAATATATACAAACCTATGTTTATTAATCGAGCAAAAACCGACTTCATTATCCCCTGTAGAAAGTGCACACCAAGTGCGGTGTAAGAATATCTGAAAATGAGACAACTGAAATGTGTTTCTCATTTGGCAAAGTTTATCTGAATGCTTCCACATCTCCCAAAGCTATTCATACTGCTAACAACTCCAAGCATTTCTCCCTATCTCTCACATGATATCGTCCTTCACTCTCTCTCACTCATTCTACCTGCCTTCTCTCACACTCTCCTCCTCCACTTGTGCTCTCTCATTAATACATACATATCTACTCTCTCCAATTTTCTGCCTTACGTTCACAAACACTTAATTCAAGTCTCATTATAAATTTTATTCAAGATATCAAGAGAGTTAATTAAATAACTTACAAGGTATCTTTTTCAAAATTCGTAATGCATGAGAGGTGTTGCAAAACCATTACATAATAATTCTTTTGCTGATCTTACTTCATGACATTTCCAGGATTCTCGATGCTACCACAGACACAGCCAACAATTCCTAACTTCACAGGTATCTAGAATATGAGGGATATATAATTCTTCCTGGCTTCTCAATAGCAATTTTCCTTTTCATTGTATGCTCTGCCTTTCATTTCAAAAGGAACCCATCATCTCTTCATATTTCTATGCAAATTATGGCTCTGCCTCTCTTCTTCCTTTTCAATCTCTCTCTGTCCTTCCTTTTCTCTGTCTCTCTCTTTCCTTTTCAACCTCCCTCTGTCTCTCTCGTGTTTCCTTTTATCCTCTCCCTCTCTCTCTCTCTCTCATTCCCTCTGTCTTGCTCTTTCTACCACCCTCATTACCTTACACCTATATCTCCTCACTCTACTTTCGTGCCTCTCATTTATTAATGGTTTCCCTTCTCAGTCTTTCCACTCTCTCCACATATTTTTACTCCTCATTTGCACTCATATTTTCACTCACTTCTAAATCTTTCTGATAATCCATTCCACAAGCTACGGAAGTATAAATTATCCAGTTCTCATTTGCATGGGATATACAAAATCAACGTTAGAACACCAAGATTTCTTTCTATCTCATTTGTCTCTTATTTCTACAAATCTCTCTTATCTTTTCTCACTTTATCTCACTTCCTCTCTCTCTCTCTTTCTTTCTTTCTTTCACTCCTTAACTCTTTCCCTCTTTACATGTATATAGAATATATATAACATTAGGATTATCATAGTCATCCTCATCAAGTCATTCTATATGAATTCAAACACAGTTAAAACAATTTTGCAAATAGCTAACACAGATTTGTCTCAAATTTATGTTGGTAATGCTTCTATATGCATAAGAAACTCATTCATAATTTTAGCGTCCAATCCCTACAGGTTTCAGATATGGGCCTTCAAAATTTCAGGGCGATGCCCCTCGTGGAGTGTGAATATCAATTTATACATGTTTTGTTGATGAATATCTTTAAAAGCTAATCACTGTCTTTGACTGAACTTAGCTATTCCGGTAATCTGAACCCAGCCTGTCAGAATCTGCTCTCAGAAATTACTCCATCTCCCTTCAATCTCAACTCATCAGCCTTTCACATATGAACCCCCTCATAGGTGGAAATTAAAACATAAACCATCAAGGACTTCCCATGACGCCTAGATGTCTAATACAGACAATCTTCTTGAAGTATCTTCAATTTCAGGACTCGTCTATTCATGATAAGAATACTGACAATATACAAGGTTTAATATAATATTAAGAAGCCTCTCAAAATGCTTCAAGGTGAAAGAAACCCTTTTCTGATAATTTTGGTTGCACATGCTCTCCATGTGGCAATTAACCAACGGCATGAAAATTATTCTCCAGCAATGTATATATCCAAACGACATTCAGATTAAAATTACAACTTCTTTTCTCATCTCATATACAGTTAATCCGGTTTTCACATAATAGTGTTCTTTTAGCAAATGCATACGGGTATAATACGGAAATTTATTGGATCGGTGGACTGGCACACATATGGTGCTCCCTAGTGGACCCTTGCATACACTCCTTCATTATTTGTAATGAACTTCATATATCCTACTGGATTCATTCACACACTTTGGGCATGCGTGAGCTGGTTGTTTGGCATAATGCTTGAATTAGGACGTTCAAGATACGTGACAAAAATTCTGCTTTGAGTCATTTGTATAGAAGAGATTAAAGAGAAATGTAAATAATAGAGTGAGAAAGACATAGAGAAAGAGACGGACAGACAGACAGAGAGTTTGAAACTGGAAGTTGTATGATGGGATAAGATGTACACTCACCGACCAATAAAATTCAAGATAATTTGTAAGGCTTATAATAAAATTAGTTGCTGTGAGGAGTGAATTAAATCTGACATTGTGAACAAAGATTGAAGAACCCTTGTTTTAATTCAAATCCCACCATAGCCTGCTTCAAGAATAGACTTAATCTCTCACTTGGTTTGGCACCACCACATAGCCATTGAGTAGTTTTAGCACTGTTGCAAGCATGCAGGCCTGTGCTTGAACTCTTATGACCGATGTCAGAATAGAACTGTTGAATGTTCATACAGTCTGCAATGTTTTAAGAACATTTTTGTTCATAATGAATAGGCCTGTATTACAAGAGTTATAAAAGCACGTAAATTAGAGCTTCTATTCATAAACAAGCTCCCCTATTTCAGTGATGGTGCAGCCAGCCAATACAACAACTACAAAAGCCAAACAAATCTCTGTCGTTATCAGAACAATCATCGGCTCAAGGCAAAGTGGAATTTCTTTGCCACATCACATGGAAAAAGTTCATGTGATTGAATCGGTGGGAGGGTGAAAAATTTGGATCCAAGCAGCAATGGAAGGAATCTTTCTCACAGCTTCCGAGATATATAACTAGGCATGTGCAAGCGTTCCAGGAATAAAGTTCTGTACATATCAGCCTCCGATGTCGCCCTATACCAACATCGTTTAGACTTGCATACATGATTCAGTAATGCAGTGAAAGTTATTCACTCACAGTACCAACACTGCTTCATTCATTTTTCAAGAACTAAACAGCTAATAAAAAACCATATCAGCTGAACACCATTTCACTCTTCTAGATAAAGTATAATGAAGTAGGGTACCATTGACTTATGTCATTGGGCAATTCAACACGCTATAGGACATACTATTTGTCGAACTTCATGAAATCTGACTTATAGATTTCCCCAAGTAATGTTTTTGCATTTCCATGATCCGAACTTAGAGAATTTAATTACATAAGGAGCTCAACTATTATCCATGTGGTTTCTCAAACCTGGTTCACTTGGTTTTAGCACCATGTAACATAGTTTTGTAGATCTTTTCTAATAGAAATGAACTCCCCTTCTCATAAACATTGATTTACATAATATGTTATCAATATATTATTAAGATTGCAATTTCTTTATATTTACTGGTTCAGTGCGAAATGTTAGCTTTCAAGCTTTCAAACCTCATTATTTTAGTACAAGATAATTCTGCATACACATATTCAATTCGTTTTACTTCACTATGCATCTAAAAACATTCAGAAACACAATTCATTTCTTTCAACTAAGCAAATATTTTTTTACAATATCCTTCCACAAAACAATTTAATATTATTTTTAAACTTTATGATTTACGCGTAATATCCAATTAATTTACTTTATGACTAAACCTTCCTTCTTTTCATTAAATTATCTACAGGCCCTTCAACTACAGAAACCACAGGTCAGTATAAATTTTGACGTCTCTCTCTACTCCTCTCTCTCTCTCTCTCTCTTACTGAATACAAGTATAAGCATATCTTGTTTATGTATATATACGTATACATCCGTCTGTTAGTGTATCCATCTAGCCATCCACAAAGGCCATAGCCACGCAAACGTCTCATCAGACTCTAAAGCCAAAAACAAATATAACTCTTCGCCTGTGGGAGATAGGAATCCATTACGGCCATTTGGTCAGCTAGTAACGGAAGAAAAATAGTCTGGGGTCAGTGGCAATGGGTCATACCCCTTAGACCATTTATTTGTTGCTCAACAGAGGAGGACAAGAGATTTATCCCTTGGGCTTCTTTTGGATCGTAAGAACCCGTCTGGTTCCAATTAGAAAATAGGGAATACTATGCTTGCATCAAGGAGCATTTGAAATGAATGCAACGTCTGTAAATGAACAGCCCTTGCATCCATTTATACACACTATGGTGTTAGATAGCAAGAATATTATAATGCATTACAATACATTTCTTACATTTATTAATAGTGGCATTCATTGCACTGTTTCAGTTTTGCAAACTGGTAATATCTTATCTCGTTTGTAGTTTCCCAATTAAATGCTAATTTATTTATCCATGTATTGCTAAAACTTTCCAATTCATTTTTAGTTCAGCCATATTCATCGTGTGAAAGTTTCCTAGTTAACAAAATAGCTTACATAGTGACTCGACATGCTAAAAATAGCAGCCAAAACACAGATTACAGTTTACCATTTCAAAACCATCAAAGAAATCATCTAAAGGTGTAGATCTAAATAGAATATGTGTGAAGCAAAAATGAAAAATTATGAGGTTAGCACATCTGCAATGCTTATGATCATAGGTCTGCTTCTTCAGCGATGATCTGTATGTGAATCATTAAAATTAGAAATACGGCAATGCTTTTTGAATTGTCAACTGGGAATATTAGAGAAATTATACAGAGTTTTATACCTGTCTCACCTTCAACACTATTAAAGGTATGACTAGAGGTATAGTTCAAATGAAATCAAGCCCATCTGATGCTTTCTCAATTACTTACTTATCACACAATACAGGACTGAAATGCATATTAACAGAACTGTTCAATGCTCATACAGTCTGCAGTGTTTTAAGAACATTTTTGAAAATTTTATCATGCTAAAATCATAAAACATATTCATAATACGTTTTGTATAATTGTGTCCAAAGACTAGAGCAGCTATATGACACTGAACAAGGATATGATCTTGAGGAAAATACAATGTGCAATTTCAAACATTCACAAAACATAATGCTACAATAGAGACAAGAGAGGTGTAAAGAAATTGAGAGAATTAAATTATCAACAGCAACAAGCAGCAGAACAGAAACACCGTTCAACTCTGTAGAATGCACAAACAAAATCATAGTGCACGTGAATTTGTTCTTCAGTAACACCTTCACCTCAAAACAAAGGGATAATGGACCTTTTAAATATATACAAACCTATGTTTATTAATCGAGCAAAAACCGACTTCATTATCCCCTGTAGAAAGTGCACACCAAGTGCGGTGTAAGAATATCTGAAAATGAGACAACTGAAATGTGTTTCTCATTTGGCAAAGTTTATCTGAATGCTTCCACATCTCCCAAAGCTATTCATACTGCTAACAACTCCAAGCATTTCTCCCTATCTCTCACATGATATCGTCCTTCACTCTCTCTCACTCATTCTACCTGCCTTCTCTCACACTCTCCTCCTCCACTTGTGCTCTCTCATTAATACATACATATCTACTCTCTCCAATTTTCTGCCTTACGTTCACAAACACTTAATTCAAGTCTCATTATAAATTTTATTCAAGATATCAAGAGAGTTAATTAAATAACTTACAAGGTATCTTTTTCAAAATTCGTAATGCATGAGAGGTGTTGCAAAACCATTACATAATAATTCTTTTGCTGATCTTACTTCATGACATTTCCAGGATTCTCGATGCTACCACAGACACAGCCAACAATTCCTAACTTCACAGGTATCTAGAATATGAGGGATATATAATTCTTCCTGGCTTCTCAATAGCAATTTTCCTTTTCATTGTATGCTCTGCCTTTCATTTCAAAAGGAACCCATCATCTCTTCATATTTCTATGCAAATTATGGCTCTGCCTCTCTTCTTCCTTTTCAATCTCTCTCTGTCCTTCCTTTTCTCTGTCTCTCTCTTTCCTTTTCAACCTCCCTCTGTCTCTCTCGTGTTTCCTTTTATCCTCTCCCTCTCTCTCTCTCTCTCATTCCCTCTGTCTTGCTCTTTCTACCACCCTCATTACCTTACACCTATATCTCCTCACTCTACTTTCGTGCCTCTCATTTATTAATGGTTTCCCTTCTCAGTCTTTCCACTCTCTCCACATATTTTTACTCCTCATTTGCACTCATATTTTCACTCACTTCTAAATCTTTCTGATAATCCATTCCACAAGCTACGGAAGTATAAATTATCCAGTTCTCATTTGCATGGGATATACAAAATCAACGTTAGAACACCAAGATTTCTTTCTATCTCATTTGTCTCTTATTTCTACAAATCTCTCTTATCTTTTCTCACTTTATCTCACTTCCTCTCTCTCTCTCTTTCTTTCTTTCTTTCACTCCTTAACTCTTTCCCTCTTTACATGTATATAGAATATATATAACATTAGGATTATCATAGTCATCCTCATCAAGTCATTCTATATGAATTCAAACACAGTTAAAACAATTTTGCAAATAGCTAACACAGATTTGTCTCAAATTTATGTTGGTAATGCTTCTATATGCATAAGAAACTCATTCATAATTTTAGCGTCCAATCCCTACAGGTTTCAGATATGGGCCTTCAAAATTTCAGGGCGATGCCCCTCGTGGAGTGTGAATATCAATTTATACATGTTTTGTTGATGAATATCTTTAAAAGCTAATCACTGTCTTTGACTGAACTTAGCTATTCCGGTAATCTGAACCCAGCCTGTCAGAATCTGCTCTCAGAAATTACTCCATCTCCCTTCAATCTCAACTCATCAGCCTTTCACATATGAACCCCCTCATAGGTGGAAATTAAAACATAAACCATCAAGGACTTCCCATGACGCCTAGATGTCTAATACAGACAATCTTCTTGAAGTATCTTCAATTTCAGGACTCGTCTATTCATGATAAGAATACTGACAATATACAAGGTTTAATATAATATTAAGAAGCCTCTCAAAATGCTTCAAGGTGAAAGAAACCCTTTTCTGATAATTTTGGTTGCACATGCTCTCCATGTGGCAATTAACCAACGGCATGAAAATTATTCTCCAGCAATGTATATATCCAAACGACATTCAGATTAAAATTACAACTTCTTTTCTCATCTCATATACAGTTAATCCGGTTTTCACATAATAGTGTTCTTTTAGCAAATGCATACGGGTATAATACGGAAATTTATTGGATCGGTGGACTGGCACACATATGGTGCTCCCTAGTGGACCCTTGCATACACTCCTTCATTATTTGTAATGAACTTCATATATCCTACTGGATTCATTCACACACTTTGGGCATGCGTGAGCTGGTTGTTTGGCATAATGCTTGAATTAGGACGTTCAAGATACGTGACAAAAATTCTGCTTTGAGTCATTTGTATAGAAGAGATTAAAGAGAAATGTAAATAATAGAGTGAGAAAGATATAGAGAAAGAGACGGACAGACAGACAGAGAGTTTGAAACTGGAAGTTGTATGATGGGATAAGATGTACACTCACCGACCAATAAAATTCAAGATAATTTGTAAGGCTTATAATAAAATTAGTTGCTGTGAGGAGTGAATTAAATCTGACATTGTGAACAAAGATTGAAGAACCCTTGTTTTAATTCAAATCCCACCATAGCCTGCTTCAAGAATAGACTTAATCTCTCACTTGGTTTGGCACCACCACATAGCCATTGAGTAGTTTTAGCACTGTTGCAAGCATGCAGGCCTGTGCTTGAACTCTTATGACCGATGTCAGAATAGAACTGTTGAATGTTCATACAGTCTGCAATGTTTTAAGAACATTTTTGTTCATAATGAATAGGCCTGTATTACAAGAGTTATAAAAGCACGTAAATTAGAGCTTCTATTCATAAACAAGCTCCCCTATTTCAGTGATGGTGCAGCCAGCCAATACAACAACTACAAAAGCCAAACAAATCTCTGTCGTTATCAGAACAATCATCGGCTCAAGGCAAAGTGGAATTTCTTTGCCACATCACATGGAAAAAGTTCATGTGATTGAATCGGTGGGAGGGTGAAAAATTTGGATCCAAGCAGCAATGGAAGGAATCTTTCTCACAGCTTCCGAGATATATAACTAGGCATGTGCAAGCGTTCCAGGAATAAAGTTCTGTACATATCAGCCTCCGATGTCGCCCTATACCAACATCGTTTAGACTTGCATACATGATTCAGTAATGCAGTGAAAGTTATTCACTCACAGTACCAACACTGCTTCATTCATTTTTCAAGAACTAAACAGCTAATAATAAACCATATCAGCTGAACACCATTTCACTCTTCTAGATAAAGTATAATGAAGTAGGGTACCATTGACTTATGTCATTGGGCAATTCAACACGCTATAGGACATACTATTTGTCGAACTTCATGAAATCTGACTTATAGATTTCCCCAAGTAATGTTTTTGCATTTCCATGATCCGAACTTAGAGAATTTAATTACATAAGGAGCTCAACTATTATCCATGTGGTTTCTCAAACTTGGTTCACTTGGTTTTAGCACCATGTAACATAGTTTTGTAGATCTTTTCTAATAGAAATGAACTCCCCTTCTCATAAACATTGATTTACATAATATGTTATCAATATATTATTAAGATTGCAATTTCTTTATATTTACTGGTTCAGTGCGAAATGTTAGCTTTCAAGCTTTCAAACCTCATTATTTTAGTACAAGATAATTCTGCATACACATATTCAATTCGTTTTACTTCACTATGCATCTAAAAACATTCAGAAACACAATTCATTTCTTTCAACTAAGCAAATATTCTTTTACAATATCCTTCCACAAAACAATTTAATATTATTTTTAAACTTTATGATTTACGTGTAATATCCAATTAATTTACTTTATGACTAAACCTTCCTTCTTTTCATTAAATTATCTACAGGCCCTTCAACTACAGAAACCACAGGTCAGTTTAAATTTTGACGTCTCTCTCTACTCCTCTCTCTCTCTCTCTCTCTAACTGAATACAAGTATAAGCATATCTTGTTTATGTATATATATGTATACATCCGACTGTTAGTGTATCCATCTAGCCATCCACAAAGGCCATAGCCACGCGAACCTCTCATCAGACTCTAAAGTCAAAAACAAATATAACTCTTCGCCTGTGGGAGATAGGAATCCATTACGGCCATTTGGTCAGCTAGTAACGGAAGAAAAATAGTCTGGGGGTCAGTGACAATGGGTCATACCCCTTAGACCATTTATTTGTTGCCCAACAGAGGAGGGCAAGAGATTTATCCCTCGGGCTTCTTTTGGATCGTAAGAACCCGTCTGGTTCCAATTAGAAAATAGGGAATACTATGCTTGCATCAAGGAGCATTTGAAATGAATGCAACGTCTGTAAATGAACAGCCCTTGCATCCATTTATACACACTATGGTGTTAGATAGCAAGAATATTATAATGCATTACAATACATTTCTTACATTTATTAATAGTGGCTTTCATTGCACTGTTTCAGTTTTGCAAACTGGTAATATCTTATCTCGTTTGTAGTTTCCCAATTAAATGCTAATTTATTTATCCATGTATTGCTAAAACTTTCCAATTCATTTTTAGTTCAGCCATATTCATCGTGTGAAAGTTTCCTAGTTAACAAAATAGCTTACATAGTGACTCGACATGCTAAAAATAGCAGCCAAAACACAGATTACAGTTTACCATTTCAAAACCATCAAAGAAATCATCTAAAGGTGTAAATCTAAATAGAATATGTGTGAAGCAAAAATGAAAAATTATGAGGTTAGCACATCTGCAATGCTTATGATCATAGGTCTGCTTCTTCAGCGATGATCTGTATGTGAATCATTAAAATTAGAAATACGGCAATGCTTTTTGAATTGTCAACTGGGAATATTAGAGAAATTATACAGAGTTTTATACCTGTCTCACCTTCAACACTATTAAAGGTATGACTAGAGGTATAATTCAAATGAAATCAAGCCCATCTGATGCTTTCTCAATTACTTACTTATCACACAATACAGGACTGAAATGCATATTAACAGAACTGTTCAATGCTCATACAGTCTGCAGTGTTTTAAGAACATTTTAGAAAATTTTATCATGCTAAAATCATAAAACATATTCATAATACGTTTTGTATAATTGTGTCCAAAGACTAGAGCAGCTATATGACACTGAACAAGGATATGATCTTGAGGAAAATACAATGTGCAATTTCAAACATTCACAAAACATAATGCTACAATAGAGACAAGAGAGGTGTAAAGAAATTGAGAGAATTAAATTATCAACAGCAACAAGCAGCAGAACAGAAACACCGTTCAACTCTGTAGAATGCACAAACAAAATCATAGTGCACGTGAATTTGTTCTTCAGTAACACCTTCACCTCAAAACAAAGGGATAATGGACCTTTTAAATATATACAAACCTATGTTTATTAATCGAGCAAAAACCGACTTCATTATCCCCTGTAGAAAGTGCACACCAAGTGCGGTGTAAGAATATCTGAAAATGAGACAACTGAAATGTGTTTCTCATTTGGCAAAGTTTATCTGAATGCTTCCACATCTCCCAAAGCTATTCATACTGCTAACAACTCCAAGCATTTCTCCCTATCTCTCACATGCTATCGTCCTTCACTCTCTCTCACTCATTCTACCTGCCTTCTCTCACACTCTCCTCCTCCACTTGTGCTCTCTCATTAATACATACATATCTACTCTCTCCAATTTTCTGCCTTACGTTCACAAACACTTAATTCAAGTCTCATTATAAATTTTATTCAAGATATCAAGAGAGTTAATTAAATAACTTACAAGGTATCTTTTTCAAAATTCGTAATGCATGAGAGGTGTTGCAAAACCATTACATAATAATTCTTTTGCTGATCTTACTTCATGACATTTCCAGGATTCTCGATGCTACCACAGACACAGCCAACAATTCCTAACTTCACAGGTATCTAGAATATGAGGGATATATAATTCTTCCTGGCTTCTCAATAGCAATTTTCCTTTTCATTGTATGCTCTGCCTTTCATTTCAAAAGGAACCCATCATCTCTTCATATTTCTATGCAAATTATGGCTCTGCCTCTCTTCTTCCTTTTCAATCTCTCTCTGTCCTTCCTTTTCTCTGTCTCTCTCTTTCCTTTTCAACCTCCCTCTGTCTCTCTCGTGTTTCCTTTTATCCTCTCCCTCTCTCTCTCTCTCTCATTCCCTCTGTCTTGCTCTTTCTACCACCCTCATTACCTTACACCTATATCTCCTCACTCTACTTTCGTGCCTCTCATTTATTAATGGTTTCCCTTCTCAGTCTTTCCACTCTCTCCACATATTTTTACTCCTCATTTGCACTCATATTTTCACTCACTTCTAAATCTTTCTGATAATCCATTCCACAAGCTACGGAAGTATAAATTATCCAGTTCTCATTTGCATGGGATATACAAAATCAACGTTAGAACACCAAGATTTCTTTCTATCTCATTTGTCTCTTATTTCTACAAATCTCTCTTATCTTTTCTCACTTTATCTCACTTCCTCTCTCTCTCTCTTTCTTTCTTTCTTTCACTCCTTAACTCTTTCCCTCTTTACATGTATATAGAATATATATAACATTAGGATTATCATAGTCATCCTCATCAAGTCATTCTATATGAATTCAAACACAGTTAAAACAATTTTGCAAATAGCTAACACAGATTTGTCTCAAATTTATGTTGGTAATGCTTCTATATGCATAAGAAACTCATTCATAATTTTAGCGTCCAATCCCTACAGGTTTCAGATATGGGCCTTCAAAATTTCAGGGCGATGCCCCTCGTGGAGTGTGAATATCAATTTATACATGTTTTGTTGATGAATATCTTTAAAAGCTAATCACTGTCTTTGACTGAACTTAGCTATTCCGGTAATCTGAACCCAGCCTGTCAGAATCTGCTCTCAGAAATTACTCCATCTCCCTTCAATCTCAACTCATCAGCCTTTCACATATGAACCCCCTCATAGGTGGAAATTAAAACATAAACCATCAAGGACTTCCCATGACGCCTAGATGTCTAATACAGACAATCTTCTTGAAGTATCTTCAATTTCAGGACTCGTCTATTCATGATAAGAATACTGACAATATACAAGGTTTAATATAATATTAAGAAGCCTCTCAAAATGCTTCAAGGTGAAAGAAACCCTTTTCTGATAATTTTGGTTGCACATGCTCTCCATGTGGCAATTAACCAACGGCATGAAAATTATTCTCCAGCAATGTATATATCCAAACGACATTCAGATTAAAATTACAACTTCTTTTCTCATCTCATATACAGTTAATCCGGTTTTCACATAATAGTGTTCTTTTAGCAAATGCATACGGGTATAATACAGAAATTTATTGGATCGGTGGACTGGCACACATATGGTGCTCCCTAGTGGACCCTTGCATACACTCCTTCATTATTTGTAATGAATTTCATATATCCTACTGGATTCATTCACACACTTTGGGCATGCGTGAGCTGGTTGTTTGGCATAATGCTAGAATTAGGACGTTCAAGATACGTGACAAAAATTCTGCTTTGAGTCATTTGTATAGAAGAGATTAAAGTGAAATGTAAATAATAGAGTGAGAAAGACATAGAGAAAGAGACGGACAGACAGACAGAGAGTTTGAAACTGGAAGTTGTATGATGGGATAAGATGTACACTCACCGACCAATAAAATTCAAGATAATTTGTAAGGCTTATAATAAAATTAGTTGCTGTGAGGAGTGAATTAAATCTGACATTGTGAACAAAGATTGAAGAACCCTTGTTTTAATTCAAATCCCACCATAGCCTGCTTCAAGAATAGACTTAATCTCTCACTTGGTTTGGCACCACCACATAGCCATTGAGTAGTTTTAGCACTGTTGCAAGCATGCAGGCCTGTGCTTGAACTCTTATGACCGATGTCAGAATAGAACTGTTGAATGTTCATACAGTCTGCAATGTTTTAAGAACATTTTTGTTCATAATGAATAGGCCTGTATTACAAGAGTTATAAAAGCACGTAAATTAGAGCTTCTATTCATAAACAAGCTCCCCTATTTCAGTGATGGTGCAGCCAGCCAATACAACAACTACAAAAGCCAAACAAATCTCTGTCGTTATCAGAACAATCATCGGCTCAAGGCAAAGTGGAATTTCTTTGCCACATCACATGGAAAAAGTTCATGTGATTGAATCGGTGGGAGGGTGAAAAATTTGGATCCAAGCAGCAATGGAAGGAATCTTTCTCACAGCTTCCGAGATATATAACTAGGCATGTGCAAGCGTTCCAGGAATAAAGTTCTGTACATATCAGCCTCCGATGTCGCCCTATACCAACATCGTTTAGACTTGCATACATGATTCAGTAATGCAGTGAAAGTTATTCACTCACAGTACCAACACTGCTTCATTCATTTTTCAAGAACTAAACAGCTAATAAAAAACCATATCAGCTGAACACCATTTCACTCTTCTAGATAAAGTATAATGAAGTAGGGTACCATTGACTTATGTCATTGGGCAATTCAACACGCTATAGGACATACTATTTGCCGAACTTCATGAAATCTGACTTATAGATTTCCCCAAGTAATGTTTTTGCATTTCCATGATCCGAACTTAGAGAATTTAATTACATAAGGAGCTCAACTATTATCCATGTGGTTTCTCAAACCTGGTTCACTTGGTTTTAGCACCATGTAACATAGTTTTGTAGATCTTTTCTAATAGAAATGAACTCCCCTTCTCATAAACATTGATTTACATAATATGTTATCAATATATTATTAAGATTGCAATTTCTTTATATTTACTGGTTCAGTGCGAAATGTTAGCTTTCAAGCTTTCAAACCTCATTATTTTAGTACAAGATAATTCTGCATACACATATTCAATTCGTTTTACTTCACTATGCATCTAAAAACATTCAGAAACACAATTCATTTCTTTCAACTAAGCAAATATTTTTTTACAATATCCTTCCACAAAACAATTTAATATTATTTTTAAACTTTATGATTTACGCGTAATATCCAATTAATTTACTTTATGACTAAACCTTCCTTCTTTTCATTAAATTATCTACAGGCCCTTCAACTACAGAAACCACAGGTCAGTATAAATTTTGACGTCTCTCTCTACTCCTCTCTCTCTCTCTCTCTCTTACTGAATACAAGTATAAGCATATCTTGTTTATGTATATATACGTATACATCCGTCTGTTAGTGTATCCATCTAGCCATCCACAAAGGCCATAGCCACGCAAACGTCTCATCAGACTCTAAAGCCAAAAACAAATATAACTCTTCGCCTGTGGGAGATAGGAATCCATTACGGCCATTTGGTCAGCTAGTAACGGAAGAAAAATAGTCTGGGGTCAGTGGCAATGGGTCATACCCCTTAGACCATTTATTTGTTGCTCAACAGAGGAGGACAAGAGATTTATCCCTTGGGCTTCTTTTGGATCGTAAGAACCCGTCTGGTTCCAATTAGAAAATAGGGAATACTATGCTTGCATCAAGGAGCATTTGAAATGAATGCAACGTCTGTAAATGAACAGCCCTTGCATCCATTTATACACACTATGGTGTTAGATAGCAAGAATATTTTAATGCATTACAATACATTTCTTACATTTATTAATAGTGGCATTCATTGCACTGTTTCAGTTTTGCAAACTGGTAATATCTTATCTCGTTTGTAGTTTCCCAATTAAATGCTAATTTATTTATCCATGTATTGCTAAAACTTTCCAATTCATTTTTAGTTCAGCCATATTCATCGTGTGAAAGTTTCCTAGTTAACAAAATAGCTTACATAGTGACTCGACATGCTAAAAATAGCAGCCAAAACACAGATTACAGTTTACCATTTCAAAACCATCAAAGAAATCATCTAAAGGTGTAGATCTAAATAGAATATGTGTGAAGCAAAAATGAAAAATTATGAGGTTAGCACATCTGCAATGCTTATGATCATAGGTCTGCTTCTTCAGCGATGATCTGTATGTGAATCATTAAAATTAGAAATACGGCAATGCTTTTTGAATTGTCAACTGGGAATATTAGAGAAATTATACAGAGTTTTATACCTGTCTCACCTTCAACACTATTAAAGGTATGACTAGAGGTATAGTTCAAATGAAATCAAGCCCATCTGATGCTTTCTCAATTACTTACTTATCACACAATACAGGACTGAAATGCATATTAACAGAACTGTTCAATGCTCATACAGTCTGCAGTGTTTTAAGAACATTTTTGAAAATTTTATCATGCTAAAATCATAAAACATATTCATAATACGTTTTGTATAATTGTGTCCAAAGACTAGAGCAGCTATATGACACTGAACAAGGATATGATCTTGAGGAAAATACAATGTGCAATTTCAAACATTCACAAAACATAATGCTACAATAGAGACAAGAGAGGTGTAAAGAAATTGAGAGAATTAAATTATCAACAGCAACAAGCAGCAGAACAGAAACACCGTTCAACTCTGTAGAATGCACAAACAAAATCATAGTGCACGTGAATTTGTTCTTCAGTAACACCTTCACCTCAAAACAAAGGGATAATGGACCTTTTAAATATATACAAACCTATGTTTATTAATCGAGCAAAAACCGACTTCATTATCCCCTGTAGAAAGTGCACACCAAGTGCGGTGTAAGAATATCTGAAAATGAGACAACTGAAATGTGTTTCTCATTTGGCAAAGTTTATCTGAATGCTTCCACATCTCCCAAAGCTATTCATACTGCTAACAACTCCAAGCATTTCTCCCTATCTCTCACATGCTATCGTCCTTCACTCTCTCTCACTCATTCTACCTGCCTTCTCTCACACTCTCCTCCTCCACTTGTGCTCTCTCATTAATACATACATATCTACTCTCTCCAATTTTCTGCCTTACGTTCACAAACACTTAATTCAAGTCTCATTATAAATTTTATTCAAGATATCAAGAGAGTTAATTAAATAACTTACAAGGTATCTTTTTCAAATTTCGTAATGCATGAGAGGTGTTGCAAAACCATTACATAATAATTCTTTTGCTGATCTTACTTCATGACATTTCCAGGATTCTCGATGCTACCACAGACACAGCCAACAATTCCTAACTTCACAGGTATCTAGAATATGAGGGATATATAATTCTTCCTGGCTTCTCAATAGCAATTTTCCTTTTCATTGTATGCTCTGCCTTTCATTTCAAAAGGAACCCATCATCTCTTCATATTTCTATGCAAATTATGGCTCTGCCTCTCTTCTTCCTTTTCAATCTCTCTCTGTCCTTCCTTTTCTCTGTCTCTCTCTTTCCTTTTCAACCTCCCTCTGTCTCTCTCGTGTTTCCTTTTATCCTCTCCCTCTCTCTCTCTCTCTCATTCCCTCTGTCTTGCTCTTTCTACCACCCTCATTACCTTACACCTATATCTCCTCACTCTACTTTCGTGCCTCTCATTTATTAATGGTTTCCCTTCTCAGTCTTTCCACTCTCTCCACATATTTTTACTCCTCATTTGCACTCATATTTTCACTCACTTCTAAATCTTTCTGATAATCCATTCCACAAGCTACGGAAGTATAAATTATCCAGTTCTCATTTGCATGGGATATACAAAATCAACGTTAGAACACCAAGATTTCTTTCTATCTCATTTGTCTCTTATTTCTACAAATCTCTCTTATCTTTTCTCACTTTATCTCACTTCCTCTCTCTCTCTCTTTCTTTCTTTCTTTCACTCCTTAACTCTTTCCCTCTTTACATGTATATAGAATATATATAACATTAGGATTATCATAGTCATCCTCATCAAGTCATTCTATATGAATTCAAACACAGTTAAAACAATTTTGCAAATAGCTAACACAGATTTGTCTCAAATTTATGTTGGTAATGCTTCTATATGCATAAGAAACTCATTCATAATTTTAGCGTCCAATCCCTACAGGTTTCAGATATGGGCCTTCAAAATTTCAGGGCGATGCCCCTCGTGGAGTGTGAATATCAATTTATACATGTTTTGTTGATGAATATCTTTAAAAGCTAATCACTGTCTTTGACTGAACTTAGCTATTCCGGTAATCTGAACCCAGCCTGTCAGAATCTGCTCTCAGAAATTACTCCATCTCCCTTCAATCTCAACTCATCAGCCTTTCACATATGAACCCCCTCATAGGTGGAAATTAAAACATAAACCATCAAGGACTTCCCATGACGCCTAGATGTCTAATACAGACAATCTTCTTGAAGTATCTTCAATTTCAGGACTCGTCTATTCATGATAAGAATACTGACAATATACAAGGTTTAATATAATATTAAGAAGCCTCTCAAAATGCTTCAAGGTGAAAGAAACCCTTTTCTGATAATTTTGGTTGCACATTCTCTCCATGTGGCAATTAACCAACGGCATGAAAATTATTCTCCAGCAATGTATATATCCAAACGACATTCAGATTAAAATTACAACTTCTTTTCTCATCTCATATACAGTTAATCCGGTTTTCACATAATAGTGTTCTTTTAGCAAATGCATACGGGTATAATACAGAAATTTATTGGATCGGTGGACTGGCACACATATGGTGCTCCCTAGTGGACCCTTGCATACACTCCTTCATTATTTGTAATGAATTTCATATATCCTACTGGATTCATTCACACACTTTGGGCATGCGTGAGCTGGTTGTTTGGCATAATGCTAGAATTAGGACGTTCAAGATACGTGACAAAAATTCTGCTTTGAGTCATTTGTATAGAAGAGATTAAAGTGAAATGTAAATAATAGAGTGAGAAAGACATAGAGAAAGAGACGGACAGACAGACAGAGAGTTTGAAACTGGAAGTTGTATGATGGGATAAGATGTACACTCACCGACCAATAAAATTCAAGATAATTTGTAAGGCTTATAATAAAATTAGTTGCTGTGAGGAGTGAATTAAATCTGACATTGTGAACAAAGATTGAAGAAGCCTTGTTTTAATTCAAATCCCACCATAGCCTGCTTCAAGAATAGACTTAATCTCTCACTTGGTTTGGCACCACCACATAGCCATTGAGTAGTTTTAGCACTGTTGCAAGCATGCAGGCCTGTGCTTGAACTCTTATGACCGATATCAGAATAGAACTGTTGAATGTTCATACAGTCTGCAATGTTTTAAGAACATTTTTGTTCATAATGAATAGGCCTGTATTACAAGAGTTATAAAAGCACGTAAATTAGAGCTTCTATTCATAAACAAGCTCCCCTATTTCAGTGATGGTGCAGCCAGCCAATACAACAACTACAAAAGCCAAACAAATCTCTGTCGTTATCAGAACAATCATCGGCTCAAGGCAAAGTGGAATTTCTTTGCCACATCACATGGAAAAAGTTCATGTGATTGAATCGGTGGGAGGGTGAAAAATTTGGATCCAAGCAGCAATGGAAGGAATCTTTCTCACAGCTTCTGAGATATATAACTAGGCATGTGCAAGCGTTCCAGGAATAAAGTTCTGTACATATCAGCCTCCGATGTCGCCCTATACCAACATCGTTTAGACTTGCATACATGATTCAGTAATGCAGTGAAAGTTATTCACTCACAGTACCAACACTGCTTCATTCATTTTTCAAGAACTAAACAGCTAATAAAAAACCATATCAGCTGAACACCATTTCACTCTTCTAGATAAAGTATAATGAAGTAGGGTACCATTGACTTATGTCATTGGGCAATTCAACACGCTATAGGACATACTATTTGTCGAACTTCATGAAATCTGACTTATAGATTTCCCCAAGTAATGTTTTTGCATTTCCATGATCCGAACTTAGAGAATTTAATTACATAAGGAGCTCAACTATTATCCATGTGGTTTCTCAAACCTGGTTCACTTGGTTTTAGCACCATGTAACATAGTTTTGTAGATCTTTTCTAATAGAAATGAACTCCCCTTCTCATAAACATTGATTTACATAATATGTTATCAATATATTATTAAGATTGCAATTTCTTTATATTTACTGGTTCAGTGCGAAATGTTAGCTTTCAAGCTTTCAAACCTCATTATTTTAGTACAAGATAATTCTGCATACACATATTCAATTCGTTTTACTTCACTATGCATCTAAAAACATTCAGAAACACAATTCATTTCTTTCAACTAAGCAAATGTTTTTTTACAATATCCTTCCACAAAACAATTTAATATTATTTTTAAACTTTATGATTTACGCGTAATATCCAATTAATTTACTTTATGACTAAACCTTCCTTCTTTTCATTAAATTATCTACAGGCCCTTCAACTACAGAAACCACAGGTCAGTATAAATTTTGACGTCTCTCTCTACTCCTCTCTCTCTCTCTCTCTCTTACTGAATACAAGTATAAGCATATCTTGTTTATGTATATATACGTATACATCCGTCTGTTAGTGTATCCATCTAGCCATCCACAAAGGCCATAGCCACGCAAACGTCTCATCAGACTCTAAAGCCAAAAACAAATATAACTCTTCGCCTGTGGGAGATAGGAATCCATTACGGCCATTTGGTCAGCTAGTAACGGAAGAAAAATAGTCTGGGGTCAGTGGCAATGGGTCATACCCCTTAGACCATTTATTTGTTGCTCAACAGAGGAGGACAAGAGATTTATCCCTTGGGCTTCTTTTGGATCGTAAGAACCCGTCTGGTTCCAATTAGAAAATAGGGAATACTATGCTTGCATCAAGGAGCATTTGAAATGAATGCAACGTCTGTAAATGAACAGCCCTTGCATCCATTTATACACACTATGGTGTTAGATAGCAAGAATATTTTAATGCATTACAATACATTTCTTACATTTATTAATAGTGGCATTCATTGCACTGTTTCAGTTTTGCAAACTGGTAATATCTTATCTCGTTTGTAGTTTCCCAATTAAATGCTAATTTATTTATCCATGTATTGCTAAAACTTTCCAATTCATTTTTAGTTCAGCCATATTCATCGTGTGAAAGTTTCCTAGTTAACAAAATAGCTTACATAGTGACTCGACATGCTAAAAATAGCAGCCAAAACACAGATTACAGTTTACCATTTCAAAACCATCAAAGAAATCATCTAAAGGTGTAGATCTAAATAGAATATGTGTGAAGCAAAAATGAAAAATTATGAGGTTAGCACATCTGCAATGCTTATGATCATAGGTCTGCTTCTTCAGCGATGATCTGTATGTGAATCATTAAAATTAGAAATACGGCAATGCTTTTTGAATTGTCAACTGGGAATATTAGAGAAATTATACAGAGTTTTATACCTGTCTCACCTTCAACACTATTAAAGGTATGACTAGAGGTATAGTTCAAATGAAATCAAGCCCATCTGATGCTTTCTCAATTACTTACTTATCACACAATACAGGACTGAAATGCATATTAACAGAACTGTTCAATGCTCATACAGTCTGCAGTGTTTTAAGAACATTTTTGAAAATTTTATCATGCTAAAATCATAAAACATATTCATAATACGTTTTGTATAATTGTGTCCAAAGACTAGAGCAGCTATATGACACTGAACAAGGATATGATCTTGAGGAAAATACAATGTGCAATTTCAAACATTCACAAAACATAATGCTACAATAGAGACAAGAGAGGTGTAAAGAAATTGAGAGAATTAAATTATCAACAGCAACAAGCAGCAGAACAGAAACACCGTTCAACTCTGTAGAATGCACAAACAAAATCATAGTGCACGTGAATTTGTTCTTCAGTAACACCTTCACCTCAAAACAAAGGGATAATGGACCTTTTAAATATATACAAACCTATGTTTATTAATCGAGCAAAAACCGACTTCATTATCCCCTGTAGAAAGTGCACACCAAGTGCGGTGTAAGAATATCTGAAAATGAGACAACTGAAATGTGTTTCTCATTTGGCAAAGTTTATCTGAATGCTTCCACATCTCCCAAAGCTATTCATACTGCTAACAACTCCAAGCATTTCTCCCTATCTCTCACATGATATCGTCCTTCACTCTCTCTCACTCATTCTACCTGCCTTCTCTCACACTCTCCTCCTCCACTTGTGCTCTCTCATTAATACATACATATCTACTCTCTCCAATTTTCTGCCTTACGTTCACAAACACTTAATTCAAGTCTCATTATAAATTTTATTCAAGATATCAAGAGAGTTAATTAAATAACTTACAAGGTATCTTTTTCAAAATTCGTAATGCATGAGAGGTGTTGCAAAACCATTACATAATAATTCTTTTGCTGATCTTACTTCATGACATTTCCAGGATTCTCGATGCTACCACAGACACAGCCAACAATTCCTAACTTCACAGGTATCTAGAATATGAGGGATATATAATTCTTCCTGGCTTCTCAATAGCAATTTTCCTTTTCATTGTATGCTCTGCCTTTCATTTCAAAAGGAACCCATCATCTCTTCATATTTCTATGCAAATTATGGCTCTGCCTCTCTTCTTCCTTTTCAATCTCTCTCTGTCCTTCCTTTTCTCTGTCTCTCTCTTTCCTTTTCAACCTCCCTCTGTCTCTCTCGTGTTTCCTTTTATCCTCTCCCTCTCTCTCTCTCTCTCATTCCCTCTGTCTTGCTCTTTCTACCACCCTCATTACCTTACACCTATATCTCCTCACTCTACTTTCGTGCCTCTCATTTATTAATGGTTTCCCTTCTCAGTCTTTCCACTCTCTCCACATATTTTTACTCCTCATTTGCACTCATATTTTCACTCACTTCTAAATCTTTCTGATAATCCATTCCACAAGCTACGGAAGTATAAATTATCCAGTTCTCATTTGCATGGGATATACAAAATCAACGTTAGAACACCAAGATTTCTTTCTATCTCATTTGTCTCTTATTTCTACAAATCTCTCTTATCTTTTCTCACTTTATCTCACTTCCTCTCTCTCTCTCTTTCTTTCTTTCTTTCACTCCTTAACTCTTTCCCTCTTTACATGTATATAGAATATATATAACATTAGGATTATCATAGTCATCCTCATCAAGTCATTCTATATGAATTCAAACACAGTTAAAACAATTTTGCAAATAGCTAACACAGATTTGTCTCAAATTTATGTTGGTAATGCTTCTATATGCATAAGAAACTCATTCATAATTTTAGCGTCCAATCCCTACAGGTTTCAGATATGGGCCTTCAAAATTTCAGGGCGATGCCCCTCGTGGAGTGTGAATATCAATTTATACATGTTTTGTTGATGAATATCTTTAAAAGCTAATCACTGTCTTTGACTGAACTTAGCTATTCCGGTAATCTGAACCCAGCCTGTCAGAATCTGCTCTCAGAAATTACTCCATCTCCCTTCAATCTCAACTCATCAGCCTTTCACATATGAACCCCCTCATAGGTGGAAATTAAAACATAAACCATCAAGGACTTCCCATGACGCCTAGATGTCTAATACAGACAATCTTCTTGAAGTATCTTCAATTTCAGGACTCGTCTATTCATGATAAGAATACTGACAATATACAAGGTTTAATATAATATTAAGAAGCCTCTCAAAATGCTTCAAGGTGAAAGAAACCCTTTTCTGATAATTTTGGTTGCACATGCTCTCCATGTGGCAATTAACCAACGGCATGAAAATTATTCTCCAGCAATGTATATATCCAAACGACATTCAGATTAAAATTACAACTTCTTTTCTCATCTCATATACAGTTAATCCGGTTTTCACATAATAGTGTTCTTTTAGCAAATGCATACGGGTATAATACAGAAATTTATTGGATCGGTGGACTGGCACACATATGGTGCTCCCTAGTGGACCCTTGCATACACTCCTTCATTATTTGTAATGAATTTCATATATCCTACTGGATTCATTCACACACTTTGGGCATGCGTGAGCTGGTTGTTTGGCATAATGCTAGAATTAGGACGTTCAAGATACGTGACAAAAATTCTGCTTTGAGTCATTTGTATAGAAGAGATTAAAGTGAAATGTAAATAATAGAGTGAGAAAGACATAGAGAAAGAGACGGACAGACAGACAGAGAGTTTGAAACTGGAAGTTGTATGATGGGATAAGATGTACACTCACCGACCAATAAAATTCAAGATAATTTGTAAGGCTTATAATAAAATTAGTTGCTGTGAGGAGTGAATTAAATCTGACATTGTGAACAAAGATTGAAGAAGCCTTGTTTTAATTCAAATCCCACCATAGCCTGCTTCAAGAATAGACTTAATCTCTCACTTGGTTTGGCACCACCACATAGCCATTGAGTAGTTTTAGCACTGTTGCAAGCATGCAGGCCTGTGCTTGAACTCTTATGACCGATGTCAGAATAGAACTGTTGAATGTTCATACAGTCTGCAATGTTTTAAGAACATTTTTGTTCATAATGAATAGGCCTGTATTACAAGAGTTATAAAAGCACGTAAATTAGAGCTTCTATTCATAAACAAGCTCCCCTATTTCAGTGATGGTGCAGCCAGCCAATACAACAACTACAAAAGCCAAACAAATCTCTGTCGTTATCAGAACAATCATCGGCTCAAGGCAAAGTGGAATTTCTTTGCCACATCACATGGAAAAAGTTCATGTGATTGAATCGGTGGGAGGGTGAAAAATTTGGATCCAAGCAGCAATGGAAGGAATCTTTCTCACAGCTTCCGAGATATATAACTAGGCATGTGCAAGCGTTCCAGGAATAAAGTTCTGTACATATCAGCCTCCGATGTCGCCCTATACCAACATCGTTTAGACTTGCATACATGATTCAGTAATGCAGTGAAAGTTATTCACTCACAGTACCAACACTGCTTCATTCATTTTTCAAGAACTAAACAGCTAATAAAAAACCATATCAGCTGAACACCATTTCACTCTTCTAGATAAAGTATAATGAAGTAGGGTACCATTGACTTATGTCATTGGGCAATTCAACACGCTATAGGACATACTATTTGTCGAACTTCATGAAATCTGACTTATAGATTTCCCCAAGTAATGTTTTTGCATTTCCATGATCCGAACTTAGAGAATTTAATTACATAAGGAGCTCAACTATTATCCATGTGGTTTCTCAAACCTGGTTCACTTGGTTTTAGCACCATGTAACATAGTTTTGTAGATCTTTTCTAATAGAAATGAACTCCCCTTCTCATAAACATTGATTTACATAATATGTTATCAATATATTATTAAGATTGCAATTTCTTTATATTTACTGGTTCAGTGCGAAATGTTAGCTTTCAAGCTTTCAAACCTCATTATTTTAGTACAAGATAATTCTGCATACACATATTCAATTCGTTTTACTTCACTATGCATCTAAAAACATTCAGAAACACAATTCATTTCTTTCAACTAAGCAAATATTTTTTTACAATATCCTTCCACAAAACAATTTAATATTATTTTTAAACTTTATGATTTACGCGTAATATCCAATTAATTTACTTTATGACTAAACCTTCCTTCTTTTCATTAAATTATCTACAGGCCCTTCAACTACAGAAACCACAGGTCAGTATAAATTTTGACGTCTCTCTCTACTCCTCTCTCTCTCTCTCTCTCTTACTGAATACAAGTATAAGCATATCTTGTTTATGTATATATACGTATACATCCGTCTGTTAGTGTATCCATCTAGCCATCCACAAAGGCCATAGCCACGCAAACGTCTCATCAGACTCTAAAGCCAAAAACAAATATAACTCTTCGCCTGTGGGAGATAGGAATCCATTACGGCCATTTGGTCAGCTAGTAACGGAAGAAAAATAGTCTGGGGTCAGTGGCAATGGGTCATACCCCTTAGACCATTTATTTGTTGCTCAACAGAGGAGGACAAGAGATTTATCCCTTGGGCTTCTTTTGGATCGTAAGAACCCGTCTGGTTCCAATTAGAAAATAGGGAATACTATGCTTGCATCAAGGAGCATTTGAAATGAATGCAACGTCTGTAAATGAACAGCCCTTGCATCCATTTATACACACTATGGTGTTAGATAGCAAGAATATTTTAATGCATTACAATACATTTCTTACATTTATTAATAGTGGCATTCATTGCACTGTTTCAGTTTTGCAAACTGGTAATATCTTATCTCGTTTGTAGTTTCCCAATTAAATGCTAATTTATTTATCCATGTATTGCTAAAACTTTCCAATTCATTTTTAGTTCAGCCATATTCATCGTGTGAAAGTTTCCTAGTTAACAAAATAGCTTACATAGTGACTCGACATGCTAAAAATAGCAGCCAAAACACAGATTACAGTTTACCATTTCAAAACCATCAAAGAAATCATCTAAAGGTGTAGATCTAAATAGAATATGTGTGAAGCAAAAATGAAAAATTATGAGGTTAGCACATCTGCAATGCTTATGATCATAGGTCTGCTTCTTCAGCGATGATCTGTATGTGAATCATTAAAATTAGAAATACGGCAATGCTTTTTGAATTGTCAACTGGGAATATTAGAGAAATTATACAGAGTTTTATACCTGTCTCACCTTCAACACTATTAAAGGTATGACTAGAGGTATAGTTCAAATGAAATCAAGCCCATCTGATGCTTTCTCAATTACTTACTTATCACACAATACAGGACTGAAATGCATATTAACAGAACTGTTCAATGCTCATACAGTCTGCAGTGTTTTAAGAACATTTTTGAAAATTTTATCATGCTAAAATCATAAAACATATTCATAATACGTTTTGTATAATTGTGTCCAAAGACTAGAGCAGCTATATGACACTGAACAAGGATATGATCTTGAGGAAAATACAATGTGCAATTTCAAACATTCACAAAACATAATGCTACAATAGAGACAAGAGAGGTGTAAAGAAATTGAGAGAATTAAATTATCAACAGCAACAAGCAGCAGAACAGAAACACCGTTCAACTCTGTAGAATGCACAAACAAAATCATAGTGCACGTGAATTTGTTCTTCAGTAACACCTTCACCTCAAAACAAAGGGATAATGGACCTTTTAAATATATACAAACCTATGTTTATTAATCGAGCAAAAACCGACTTCATTATCCCCTGTAGAAAGTGCACACCAAGTGCGGTGTAAGAATATCTGAAAATGAGACAACTGAAATGTGTTTCTCATTTGGCAAAGTTTATCTGAATGCTTCCACATCTCCCAAAGCTATTCATACTGCTAACAACTCCAAGCATTTCTCCCTATCTCTCACATGCTATCGTCCTTCACTCTCTCTCACTCATTCTACCTGCCTTCTCTCACACTCTCCTCCTCCACTTGTGCTCTCTCATTAATACATACATATCTACTCTCTCCAATTTTCTGCCTTACGTTCACAAACACTTAATTCAAGTCTCATTATAAATTTTATTCAAGATATCAAGAGAGTTAATTAAATAACTTACAAGGTATCTTTTTCAAATTTCGTAATGCATGAGAGGTGTTGCAAAACCATTACATAATAATTCTTTTGCTGATCTTACTTCATGACATTTCCAGGATTCTCGATGCTACCACAGACACAGCCAACAATTCCTAACTTCACAGGTATCTAGAATATGAGGGATATATAATTCTTCCTGGCTTCTCAATAGCAATTTTCCTTTTCATTGTATGCTCTGCCTTTCATTTCAAAAGGAACCCATCATCTCTTCATATTTCTATGCAAATTATGGCTCTGCCTCTCTTCTTCCTTTTCAATCTCTCTCTGTCCTTCCTTTTCTCTGTCTCTCTCTTTCCTTTTCAACCTCCCTCTGTCTCTCTCGTGTTTCCTTTTATCCTCTCCCTCTCTCTCTCTCTCTCATTCCCTCTGTCTTGCTCTTTCTACCACCCTCATTACCTTACACCTATATCTCCTCACTCTACTTTCGTGCCTCTCATTTATTAATGGTTTCCCTTCTCAGTCTTTCCACTCTCTCCACATATTTTTACTCCTCATTTGCACTCATATTTTCACTCACTTCTAAATCTTTCTGATAATCCATTCCACAAGCTACGGAAGTATAAATTATCCAGTTCTCATTTGCATGGGATATACAAAATCAACGTTAGAACACCAAGATTTCTTTCTATCTCATTTGTCTCTTATTTCTACAAATCTCTCTTATCTTTTCTCACTTTATCTCACTTCCTCTCTCTCTCTCTTTCTTTCTTTCTTTCACTCCTTAACTCTTTCCCTCTTTACATGTATATAGAATATATATAACATTAGGATTATCATAGTCATCCTCATCAAGTCATTCTATATGAATTCAAACACAGTTAAAACAATTTTGCAAATAGCTAACACAGATTTGTCTCAAATTTATGTTGGTAATGCTTCTATATGCATAAGAAACTCATTCATAATTTTAGCGTCCAATCCCTACAGGTTTCAGATATGGGCCTTCAAAATTTCAGGGCGATGCCCCTCGTGGAGTGTGAATATCAATTTATACATGTTTTGTTGATGAATATCTTTAAAAGCTAATCACTGTCTTTGACTGAACTTAGCTATTCCGGTAATCTGAACCCAGCCTGTCAGAATCTGCTCTCAGAAATTACTCCATCTCCCTTCAATCTCAACTCATCAGCCTTTCACATATGAACCCCCTCATAGGTGGAAATTAAAACATAAACCATCAAGGACTTCCCATGACGCCTAGATGTCTAATACAGACAATCTTCTTGAAGTATCTTCAATTTCAGGACTCGTCTATTCATGATAAGAATACTGACAATATACAAGGTTTAATATAATATTAAGAAGCCTCTCAAAATGCTTCAAGGTGAAAGAAACCCTTTTCTGATAATTTTGGTTGCACATGCTCTCCATGTGGCAATTAACCAACGGCATGAAAATTATTCTCCAGCAATGTATATATCCAAACGACATTCAGATTAAAATTACAACTTCTTTTCTCATCTCATATACAGTTAATCCGGTTTTCACATAATAGTGTTCTTTTAGCAAATGCATACGGGTATAATACGGAAATTTATTGGATCGGTGTACTGGCACACATATGGTGCTCCCTAGTGGACCCTTGCATACACTCCTTCATTATTTGTAATGAATTTCATATATCCTACTGGATTCATTCACACACTTTGGGCATGCGTGAGCTGGTTGTTTGGCATAATGCTTGAATTAGGACGTTCAAGATACGTGACAAAAATTCTGCTTTGAGTCATTTGTATAGAAGAGATTAAAGTGAAATGTAAATAATAGAGTGAGAAAGACATAGAGAAAGAGACGGACAGACAGACAGAGAGTTTGAAACTGGAAGTTGTATGATGGGATAAGATGTACACTCACCGACCAATAAAATTCAAGATAATTTGTAAGGCTTATAATAAAATTAGTTGCTGTGAGGAGTGAATTAAATCTGACATTGTGAACAAAGATTGAAGAAGCCTTGTTTTAATTCAAATCCCACCATAGCCTGCTTCAAGAATAGACTTAATCTCTCACTTGGTTTGGCACCACCACATAGCCATTGAGTAGTTTTAGCACTGTTGCAAGCATGCAGGCCTGTGCTTGAACTCTTATGACCGATATCAGAATAGAACTGTTGAATGTTCATACAGTCTGCAATGTTTTAAGAACATTTTTGTTCATAATGAATAGGCCTGTATTACAAGAGTTATAAAAGCACGTAAATTAGAGCTTCTATTCATAAACAAGCTCCCCTATTTCAGTGATGGTGCAGCCAGCCAATACAACAACTACAAAAGCCAAACAAATCTCTGTCGTTATCAGAACAATCATCGGCTCAAGGCAAAGTGGAATTTCTTTGCCACATCACATGGAAAAAGTTCATGTGATTGAATCGGTGGGAGGGTGAAAAATTTGGATCCAAGCAGCAATGGAAGGAATCTTTCTCACAGCTTCTGAGATATATAACTAGGCATGTGCAAGCGTTCCAGGAATAAAGTTCTGTACATATCAGCCTCCGATGTCGCCCTATACCAACATCGTTTAGACTTGCATACATGATTCAGTAATGCAGTGAAAGTTATTCACTCACAGTACCAACACTGCTTCATTCATTTTTCAAGAACTAAACAGCTAATAAAAAACCATATCAGCTGAACACCATTTCACTCTTCTAGATAAAGTATAATGAAGTAGGGTACCATTGACTTATGTCATTGGGCAATTCAACACGCTATAGGACATACTATTTGTCGAACTTCATGAAATCTGACTTATAGATTTCCCCAAGTAATGTTTTTGCATTTCCATGATCCGAACTTAGAGAATTTAATTACATAAGGAGCTCAACTATTATCCATGTGGTTTCTCAAACCTGGTTCACTTGGTTTTAGCACCATGTAACATAGTTTTGTAGATCTTTTCTAATAGAAATGAACTCCCCTTCTCATAAACATTGATTTACATAATATGTTATCAATATATTATTAAGATTGCAATTTCTTTATATTTACTGGTTCAGTGCGAAATGTTAGCTTTCAAGCTTTCAAACCTCATTATTTTAGTACAAGATAATTCTGCATACACATATTCAATTCGTTTTACTTCACTATGCATCTAAAAACATTCAGAAACACAATTCATTTCTTTCAACTAAGCAAATGTTTTTTTACAATATCCTTCCACAAAACAATTTAATATTATTTTTAAACTTTATGATTTACGCGTAATATCCAATTAATTTACTTTATGACTAAACCTTCCTTCTTTTCATTAAATTATCTACAGGCCCTTCAACTACAGAAACCACAGGTCAGTATAAATTTTGACGTCTCTCTCTACTCCTCTCTCTCTCTCTCTCTCTTACTGAATACAAGTATAAGCATATCTTGTTTATGTATATATACGTATACATCCGTCTGTTAGTGTATCCATCTAGCCATCCACAAAGGCCATAGCCACGCAAACGTCTCATCAGACTCTAAAGCCAAAAACAAATATAACTCTTCGCCTGTGGGAGATAGGAATCCATTACGGCCATTTGGTCAGCTAGTAACGGAAGAAAAATAGTCTGGGGTCAGTGGCAATGGGTCATACCCCTTAGACCATTTATTTGTTGCTCAACAGAGGAGGACAAGAGATTTATCCCTTGGGCTTCTTTTGGATCGTAAGAACCCGTCTGGTTCCAATTAGAAAATAGGGAATACTATGCTTGCATCAAGGAGCATTTGAAATGAATGCAACGTCTGTAAATGAACAGCCCTTGCATCCATTTATACACACTATGGTGTTAGATAGCAAGAATATTTTAATGCATTACAATACATTTCTTACATTTATTAATAGTGGCATTCATTGCACTGTTTCAGTTTTGCAAACTGGTAATATCTTATCTCGTTTGTAGTTTCCCAATTAAATGCTAATTTATTTATCCATGTATTGCTAAAACTTTCCAATTCATTTTTAGTTCAGCCATATTCATCGTGTGAAAGTTTCCTAGTTAACAAAATAGCTTACATAGTGACTCGACATGCTAAAAATAGCAGCCAAAACACAGATTACAGTTTACCATTTCAAAACCATCAAAGAAATCATCTAAAGGTGTAGATCTAAATAGAATATGTGTGAAGCAAAAATGAAAAATTATGAGGTTAGCACATCTGCAATGCTTATGATCATAGGTCTGCTTCTTCAGCGATGATCTGTATGTGAATCATTAAAATTAGAAATACGGCAATGCTTTTTGAATTGTCAACTGGGAATATTAGAGAAATTATACAGAGTTTTATACCTGTCTCACCTTCAACACTATTAAAGGTATGACTAGAGGTATAGTTCAAATGAAATCAAGCCCATCTGATGCTTTCTCAATTACTTACTTATCACACAATACAGGACTGAAATGCATATTAACAGAACTGTTCAATGCTCATACAGTCTGCAGTGTTTTAAGAACATTTTTGAAAATTTTATCATGCTAAAATCATAAAACATATTCATAATACGTTTTGTATAATTGTGTCCAAAGACTAGAGCAGCTATATGACACTGAACAAGGATATGATCTTGAGGAAAATACAATGTGCAATTTCAAACATTCACAAAACATAATGCTACAATAGAGACAAGAGAGGTGTAAAGAAATTGAGAGAATTAAATTATCAACAGCAACAAGCAGCAGAACAGAAACACCGTTCAACTCTGTAGAATGCACAAACAAAATCATAGTGCACGTGAATTTGTTCTTCAGTAACACCTTCACCTCAAAACAAAGGGATAATGGACCTTTTAAATATATACAAACCTATGTTTATTAATCGAGCAAAAACCGACTTCATTATCCCCTGTAGAAAGTGCACACCAAGTGCGGTGTAAGAATATCTGAAAATGAGACAACTGAAATGTGTTTCTCATTTGGCAAAGTTTATCTGAATGCTTCCACATCTCCCAAAGCTATTCATACTGCTAACAACTCCAAGCATTTCTCCCTATCTCTCACATGCTATCGTCCTTCACTCTCTCTCACTCATTCTACCTGCCTTCTCTCACACTCTCCTCCACCACTTGTGCTCTCTCATTAATACATACATATCTACTCTCTCCAATTTTCTGCCTTACGTTCACAAACACTTAATTCAAGTCTCATTATAAATTTTATTCAAGATATCAAGAGAGTTAATTAAATAACTTACAAGGTATCTTTTTCAAATTTCGTAATGCATGAGAGGTGTTGCAAAACCATTACATAATAATTCTTTTGCTGATCTTACTTCATGACATTTCCAGGATTCTCGATGCTACCACAGACACAGCCAACAATTCCTAACTTCACAGGTATCTAGAATATGAGGGATATATAATTCTTCCTGGCTTCTCAATAGCAATTTTCCTTTTCATTGTATGCTCTGCCTTTCATTTCAAAAGGAACCCATCATCTCTTCATATTTCTATGCAAATTATGGCTCTGCCTCTCTTCTTCCTTTTCAATCTCTCTCTGTCCTTCCTTTTCTCTGTCTCTCTCTTTCCTTTTCAACCTCCCTCTGTCTCTCTCGTGTTTCCTTTTATCCTCTCCCTCTCTCTCTCTCTCTCATTCCCTCTGTCTTGCTCTTTCTACCACCCTCATTACCTTACACCTATATCTCCTCACTCTACTTTCGTGCCTCTCATTTATTAATGGTTTCCCTTCTCAGTCTTTCCACTCTCTCCACATATTTTTACTCCTCATTTGCACTCATATTTTCACTCACTTCTAAATCTTTCTGATAATCCATTCCACAAGCTACGGAAGTATAAATTATCCAGTTCTCATTTGCATGGGATATACAAAATCAACGTTAGAACACCAAGATTTCTTTCTATCTCATTTGTCTCTTATTTCTACAAATCTCTCTTATCTTTTCTCACTTTATCTCACTTCCTCTCTCTCTCTCTTTCTTTCTTTCTTTCACTCCTTAACTCTTTCCCTCTTTACATGTATATAGAATATATATAACATTAGGATTATCATAGTCATCCTCATCAAGTCATTCTATATGAATTCAAACACAGTTAAAACAATTTTGCAAATAGCTAACACAGATTTGTCTCAAATTTATGTTGGTAATGCTTCTATATGCATAAGAAACTCATTCATAATTTTAGCGTCCAATCCCTACAGGTTTCAGATATGGGCCTTCAAAATTTCAGGGCGATGCCCCTCGTGGAGTGTGAATATCAATTTATACATGTTTTGTTGATGAATATCTTTAAAAGCTAATCACTGTCTTTGACTGAACTTAGCTATTCCGGTAATCTGAACCCAGCCTGTCAGAATCTGCTCTCAGAAATTACTCCATCTCCCTTCAATTTCAACTCATCAGCCTTTCACATATGAACCCCCTCATAGGTGGAAATTAAAACATAAACCATCAAGGACTTCCCATGACGCCTAGATGTCTAATACAGACAATCTTCTTGAAGTATCTTCAATTTCAGGACTCGTCTATTCATGATAAGAATACTGACAATATACAAGGTTTAATATAATATTAAGAAGCCTCTCAAAATGCTTCAAGGTGAAAGAAACCCTTTTCTGATAATTTTGGTTGCACATGCTCTCCATGTGGCAATTAACCAACGGCATGAAAATTATTCTCCAGCAATGTATATATCCAAACGACATTCAGATTAAAATTACAACTTCTTTTCTCATCTCATATACAGTTAATCCGGTTTTCACATAATAGTGTTCTTTTAGCAAATGCATACGGGTATAATACGGAAATTTATTGGATCGGTGGACTGGCACACATATGGTGCTCCCTAGTGGACCCTTGCATACACTCCTTCATTATTTGTAATGAATTTCATATATCCTACTGGATTCATTCACACACTTTGGGCATGTGTGAGCTGGTTGTTTGGCATAATGCTTGAATTAGGACGTTCAAGATACGTGACAAAAATTCTGCTTTGAGTCATTTGTATAGAAGAGATTAAAGTGAAATGTAAATAATAGTGAGAAAGACATAGAGAAAGAGACGGACAGACAGACAGAGAGTTTGAAACTGGAAGTTGTATGATGGGATAAGATGTACACTCACCGACCAATAAAATTCAAGATAATTTGTAAGGCTTATAATAAAATTAGTTGCTGTGAGGAGTGAATTAAATCTGACATTGTGAACAAAGATTGAAGAACCCTTGTTTTAATTCAAATCCCACCATAGCCTGCTTCAAGAATAGACTTAATCTCTCACTTGGTTTGGCACCACCACATAGCCATTGAGTAGTTTTAGCACTGTTGCAAGCATGCAGGCCTGTGCTTGAACTCTTATGACCGATGTCAGAATAGAACTGTTGAATGTTCATACAGTCTGCAATGTTTTAAGAACATTTTTGTTCATAATGAATAGGCCTGTATTACAAGAGTTATAAAAGCACGTAAATTAGAGCTTCTATTCATAAACAAGCTCCCCTATTTCAGTGATGGTGCAGCCAGCCAATACAACAACTACAAAAGCCAAACAAATCTCTGTCGTTATCAGAACAATCATCGGCTCAAGGCAAAGTGGAATTTCTTTGCCACATCACATGGAAAAAGTTCATGTGATTGAATCGGTGGGAGGGTGAAAAATTTGGATCCAAGCAGCAATGGAAGGAATCTTTCTCACAGCTTCCGAGATATATAACTAGGCATGTGCAAGCGTTCCAGGAATAAAGTTCTGTACATATCAGCCTCCGATGTCGCCCTATACCAACATCGTTTAGACTTGCATACATGATTCAGTAATGCAGTGAAAGTTATTCACTCACAGTACCAACACTGCTTCATTCATTTTTCAAGAACTAAACAGCTAATAAAAAACCATATCAGCTGAACACCATTTCACTCTTCTAGATAAAGTATAATGAAGTAGGGTACCATTGACTTATGTCATTGGGCAATTCAACACGCTATAGGACATACTATTTGTCGAACTTCATGAAATCTGACTTATAGATTTCCCCAAGTAATGTTTTTGCATTTCCATGATCCGAACTTAGAGAATTTAATTACATAAGGAGCTCAACTATTATCCATGTGGTTTCTCAAACCTGGTTCACTTGGTTTTAGCACCATGTAACATAGTTTTGTAGATCTTTTCTAATAGAAATGAACTCCCCTTCTCATAAACATTGATTTACATAATATGTTATCAATATATTATTAAGATTGCAATTTCTTTATATTTACTGGTTCAGTGCGAAATGTTAGCTTTCAAGCTTTCAAACCTCATTATTTTAGTACAAGATAATTCTGCATACACATATTCAATTCGTTTTACTTCACTATGCATCTAAAAACATTCAGAAACACAATTCATTTCTTTCAACTAAGCAAATGTTTTTTTACAATATCCTTCCACAAAACAATTTAATATTATTTTTAAACTTTATGATTTACGCGTAATATCCAATTAATTTACTTTATGACTAAACCTTCCTTCTTTTCATTAAATTATCTACAGGCCCTTCAACTACAGAAACCACAGGTCAGTATAAATTTTGACGTCTCTCTCTACTCCTCTCTCTCTCTCTCTCTCTTACTGAATACAAGTATAAGCATATCTTGTTTATGTATATATACGTATACATCCGTCTGTTAGTGTATCCATCTAGCCATCCACAAAGGCCATAGCCACGCAAACGTCTCATCAGACTCTAAAGCCAAAAACAAATATAACTCTTCGCCTGTGGGAGATAGGAATCCATTACGGCCATTTGGTCAGCTAGTAACGGAAGAAAAATAGTCTGGGGTCAGTGGCAATGGGTCATACCCCTTAGACCATTTATTTGTTGCTCAACAGAGGAGGACAAGAGATTTATCCCTTGGGCTTCTTTTGGATCGTAAGAACCCGTCTGGTTCCAATTAGAAAATAGGGAATACTATGCTTGCATCAAGGAGCATTTGAAATGAATGCAACGTCTGTAAATGAACAGCCCTTGCATCCATTTATACACACTATGGTGTTAGATAGCAAGAATATTATAATGCATTACAATACATTTCTTACATTTATTAATAGTGGCATTCATTGCACTGTTTCAGTTTTGCAAACTGGTAATATCTTATCTCGTTTGTAGTTTCCCAATTAAATGCTAATTTATTTATCCATGTATTGCTAAAACTTTCCAATTCATTTTTAGTTCAGCCATATTCATCGTGTGAAAGTTTCCTAGTTAACAAAATAGCTTACATAGTGACTCAACATGCTAAAAATAGCAGCGAAAACACAGATTACAGTTTACCATTTCAAAACCATCAAAGAAATCATCTAAAGGTGTAGATCTAAATAGAATATGTGTGAAGCAAAAATGAAACATTATGAGGTTAGCACATCTGCAATGCTTATGATCATAGGTCTGCTTCTTCAGCGATGATCTGTATGTGAATCATTAAAATTAGAAATACGGCAATGCTTTTTGAATTGTCAACTGGGAATATTAGAGAAATTATACAGAGTTTTATACCTGTCTCACCTTCAACACTATTAAAGGTATGACTAGAGGTATAATTCAAATGAAATCAAGCCCATCTGATGCTTTCTCAATTACTTACTTATCACACAATACAGGACTGAAATGCATATTAACAGAACTGTTCAATGCTCATACAGTCTGCAGTGTTTTAAGAACATTTTAGAAAATTTTATCATGCTAAAATCATAAAACATATTCATAATACGTTTTGTATAATTGTGTCCAAAGACTAGAGCAGCTATATGACACTGAACAAGGATATAATCTCTCACTTGGTTTGGCACCACCACATAGCCATTGAGTAGTTTTAGCACTGTTGCAAGAATGCAGGCCTGTGCTTGAACTCTTATGACCGATGTCAGAATAGAACTGTTGAATGTTCATACAGTCTGCAATGTTTTAAGAACATTTTTGTTCATAATGAATAGGCCTGTATTACAAGAGTTATAAAAGCACGTAAATTAGAGCTTCTATTCATAAACAAGCTCCCCTATTTCAGTGATGGTGCAGCCAGCCAATACAACAACTACAAAAGCCAAACAAATCTCTGTCGTTATCAGAACAATCATCGGCTCAAGGCAAAGTGGAATTTCTTTGCCACATCACATGGAAAAAGTTCATGTGATTGAATCGGTGGGAGGGTGAAAAGTTTGGATCCAAGCAGCAACGGAAGGATTCATTCTCACAGCGTCCGAGATATATAACTAGGCATGTGCAAGCGTTCCAGGAATAAAGTTCTTTACATATCAGCCACCGATGTCGCTCTATACCAACATCGTTTTGACAGAGCGTAAGTACCTTGAGAGAAAAGTTTGGCCTAAGAAGCATCAGTTGTGGTTGCAAGAGAGACAATTGAGCTGGTATGGTCACATGGCGAGAATGGATTTGGATAGCTGTGTTAAAAAGTACCACACCCTAACGGTTGAGGGAACTTGTGCAAGAGGTAGACCCAGGAAGATCTGGGATGAGGTGGTGACGCACAACTTTTGAACTTTAGGCCTCACTAAGGCAATGACTAGTGACCAGGACCTTTGGAAATATGCAGTACGTGAGAAGATACGGCAAGCCAAGTGAGACCATAATCCGAGACCTCTGCCAGGGGTGTAGCCAGCCCACTTATGCATACCTTTCCTTTATTGGACACTAATCTCTGTTTGCAAAGACCTGTTGAGGCAAATGAAATCCATCCAAATTCGACGACTGGCACCCATACCAACCTCTCTTTCATTTGACACTAAACTCGGCTTACAAAGATCTGTTGGGGCAAGTGAAATCGAAATCGTGATTGAACCAAATTCGATGACTGGCACCTGTGCCAATGGAGCGTTAAAAGTACTATCCGAGCATGATCATTGCCAGAGCAGCTGTCTGTCTTCCATGCCAGTGGCACATAAATAGCACCATTTGAGCGTGATCGTTACCAGCATCGCCGTATTGGCATTGTGCCGGTGGCAGGTAAAAAGCACCATTTTGAGCGTGGCCGTTGCCAGTACAGCCTGACTGGCCCCTGTGCCAGTGACACGTAAAACACCCACTACACTCTCGGAGTGGTTGGCGTTAAGAAGGGCATCCAGCTGTAGAAACTCTGCCAGACTAGATTGGAGCCTGGTGCAGCCTTCTGGTTCGCCAGTCCTCAGTCAAATCGTCCAACCCATGCTAACATGGAAGGCGGACATTAAACGATGATGATGATACCTATATATACATATATATATATGTATATACCTACATATATATATCTATATATATATATATATATACATATAAATATATATATATATATACACACACACATATATATATACATATAAATATACATATATATATATATATATATATATATATATACACACATATATATACACACACATATATATACACACACATATATATATACATATAAATATACATATATATACACACACATATATATATATACATATAAATATACATATATATACACACACACACATATATATATATATACATATAAATGTACATATACACACACACATACACACATATATATATACATATATAAACATGTATATATAGACAAATTAATAGTTATCGCCAAGCCAACATTGCAGTCCCAAAATTTAGGACGAATGCTGTCGTGGATTAGCTCCAAGAGGCCATCGCCCTCTAGCTAGCTATGTGACACACGAACCTGTGTGTCACATAGTTAGCTAGAGGCGATGGCGTCTTGGAGCTAATCCATAGCAGCATTCGTCCTAATTTTGGGACTGCCATGTTGGCTTGGCGATAACTATTAATTTCCAGTACCGCTGCCGTAGTCTCCTTTAGAGAGACTTAGAAATATTAATATTTCTATATATAGACATTCATATATATATATCATCATCAACATCATCATCGTTTAATGTCCACTTTCCATGCTGGCATGGGTTGGATGATTTGACTAAGGGCTGGTGAACGAGATGGCTACACCACACTCCAATCTGATTTGGCAGAGTTTCTGCAGCTGGATGCCCTTCCTAACGCCAACCACCCACTCCAAGAGTGTGCGGGTGCTTTTATGTGCCACCGGCATGGGGCCAGCCAGACGGTACTGCCAACGGCTATGCTCAAATGGTGTTTTTTACATGCCACCTGCATAGAAGCCAGTCCAGAGGCACTGGCAACGACATATACACATACATATATATATATATATATATATATATATATATATATATATATATATATATATGTATATATATATATGTATATATATATATGTAATA
>NW_028315373.1:0-101052 GCF_046866305.1 Octopus bimaculoides
TCGTTCAACACCCGACAAAGCATAAACCACAAAATTCACCTTTATTCTGTAATTCTATCTCCAGAAAATCGAAAAATACAAGTTATTCGCTGAAAAATTCTGCGCCAGAAATTGCAAAAGAAGAAAAAACCATTTCACAGCTGATGTCTTCTGCTGAATCGCAGACATTTTCGAACAAGGTAAGGCAAAGAGATTTCCTTTTAATTGGCTTTCGCTTGTTTCAATAAAGACAAAACAAAACACTAACATGCTTTTGCTTTCGTTCAGACTTCGTTACTACTAATTTTTATAATTTCAGCATTCGTTTATTATTGTTTTCAAACGTATTTCTGCCAAATGTCATTTATAAAACATGTTTAAAGAAAAAGGGTGTGGATGCAGTCACGCCCCTCACCTTCGAAAATGTGTTTTTTAGTGAAAGGTTTCTTCGGAAACGTGTCTGTTTATTATTACATGTGTGTTTATATAGATGTCTGTAGGTATATAACGTGTGTATTTGTCTTTCTATAGCTCGAGAGAGAGAGAGAGAGAGAGAGAGAGAAAGTTGTAATGGAATTGAAGGCTTGTAATGGCTGTGGAGTATCTCTGGGTCAGTTCGTCGTACTTTATATTGTCTGATATCGTCTTTAAATCACATTTCACCTTCCAACACTTATAACCCCTCCTGAATCTCAATATTTCGTCGTTTTTTTGGCTTTCGGACACCTCAGTGTTTGTCCATCCATCGACATGCACAAATCTTGCAGTCCTCCATTTTGTTCTCTTCTGGATCCTTTCTTGGTCTACGCCTTTCAAACACGCGCGAAACAATTTCCAGTGGGAGGAGGGGGAGCCTGTTGAGCCTTGTGTTTTTTTGTATTTGTTTTTTTTTCTCTTGCTTTGCATCGGAGGGGAATGGGTGGAGGGGTGGGTGGGGTGGGGTGGGACGGGGTGTATGGCTTGGGGTTCTAATTCAATCTGTCCTTTCTTCCTCTTCCTTCAGCTACCATCCACTGTTCTTTGTTTCTCTTTTCTTCCTGTTGCACCTTCTCCAGCCCCTTTCTAACTTCTTCCTCTGCAGAGGCCTTTTTTAGCAACATTTAAAGCAACGAGGGGTTCTGCCCTCCACCCCCACCCCCACTCTCAACACTACATCTCCAATGGTCACCGTTTCCACCATATTTTCAGTGGTTCTGCCAATACCCAATATGATCAGGTCCAATGTTTGCTCTTTCCATACAGAATTTTCTGTTTTCGTGGCCTGCAGGACGGCTATTTCTTCTTTACTTCCGAGAAGAACAGCCGCCACAACCCAAGCCACATCTGTTTCTGGTGGGATTCTCTCCACCCTAATCCTGGAAGTCCTTCTTCCAAGATATGTAGGTTACTGTGGTTACAGCATATTCTTTTGCCTTTCCTGCCTTCTTGAACCACAATTGTTCCAAATCTGCTTCTTCTGCCTCAACGTTTTCAATTTTCCTTTCTTCCACTGAGTACACCTTATATATTTACTGTTTTCTTACCCATATTTTCCAATACTTTCTGGAGTAGGGACAACTTAGCATCACCACCGATCCTACGTGCCATCTTCTCATATTTCTCCATGTTTGTCAGGTCCACCTCCTTTTTTGTGACTTCTGTCACTTCAGCAAATCTTTCTTCTTCCTTAAACACTTGTCCAATCTATCAACTGCTCGTACGAGCCACTCCTCCGAAGAGGACAATTCGGACTCCCTAAGGTCTGAATAGAACATGTTCCTTACTGTTGGCATTGCTGATCCTGCTTAAGGCGGAGAGAAAGCGCAAGACAGTCGACCCCTCCTCACACAATCAACAAATACACCAACACTATGTAAAAGCATGAGAGGAAATGGGAAAGAAGAAAGAGAGCGAATGTCTTAATTCTCCTGCTTAAATAGTCGTTGTCGATGGGAGTCTTGCCGATGAGAGTCTTGCTGTTGTATTAGATTGATAGATAGAGAGATATTGATATATGTAAATATATATGTGTGTATATATTTAAGTGCAAGATCTCAGGATCAAGGTGTAGGAAGTGAGTAAGCTTCAAGCAGTCCATAGTAGAAAGTATAAAAAGCAACTTTGAAGAACATTAGTGGTTTATTGTCAAAGAAGATTGTAAATGTTTTCAAAAATTAGGGAACAGAGGAGATAAAATCACCAGCAGAACCTCAGAAATAGTAATTAGCCTAACGAGGGGTACTCCACTAGCTACTGATAAGGGTGAATACACCTTAGTTAAATGAAGGTTACATTGTTGTCAAAATATCTCAAGAGAATAAGGTTCTGCTAGCTGGGAGACATATGTTACTGGGATTTTCACCTGTTCCAATCCCTAAATTTGCATGTGTCTGTAGTTATATGTGTGTTTGTGCATGTGTGTGTGTGTGTGTGTGTGTGTGTGTGTGTGTGTATACATGTATGTAGAAGAGATGAGATGAGAAAGGAATAAACGATCATCTTCTGAACTTTCTAGGATAATTGCTCCTTCCTTTGTCATTCCTTTTCTTATTACTGCTCTCTACTTGACTAATGTGTCATTCTGGTTTATATTCAGTTTCACACCAGGTTATTTGGATCTCAATGCCTTAGCAATATATTCTTTTACTTGTTTCAATCATTTTGATTGTGGCCACGCTGGAGCACCACCATTTAGTCAAAGAAATCGACCCCGGGACTTATTCTTTGCAAGCCTAGTACTTCTGTTGGTCTCTTTTAATGTATTTTAATTATCATGTGCTTTTCAAGAGGCTTTTATAATTGAAGATTTCAACTTCACAATTCAGTCTTAATTCACTGTGAGATACACGTTTCAAGGTTGTATTAATGTCCAACAGAAGTGTACCCCAACACCGTAACTTTGTTTCCTCATAGCTGCATGCAACAAACATGAATATTTGAAGATAAAATTCTTTACAAATGGAGTAGATTACACTTGTATCTGGATTTGTTGTGAAAAAAAGTTTTGAAGGAGGGTGAAAAGAGGAGTTTCAGATAAATCACCCATGGGTTGTGAATAAAAATAGGGAAACAGAATACTTTGAGAGAAAAACCCCACCCTTTTTTTTTTTTAAAGCTAATTTCAATAAGGCAAACCCCCATCTGTGTCATAAACAGATTCACTGTAGACACAATAAACATATGGTCCTGTGATATTGGACTGGGGTGGAACAGTTCTCCACTATCTACTTGAAGCTCTTCTATAGGCACTGTACTAAAAATAGCAACCCTTTATATTCTTAAGGTAGTGATATACAAAAAAGAAAACTTAATAAATTTATCATACAGACAGAGACATGGCTGTGTGGGAAAGAAACTAATTTTGTAATCTCATGGCTTCAAGTTCAGTCCCACTGCATAGCACCTTGGGAAAGCGTGTGTATATATATACATATATATATTGATTGAAGTGTACAGTATTATAGTACTATGTATCCATTGTGGCCATCCTTACCAGTCGGTTTTGCACTTGGGGCTTAATAGGTTGTTAGATAACAGTCCAATTATGTAACCCTGCACTCTTCAGAGCAGCTCTACTGTCTGTTTTGTATGGTTTCTATGACTGAATGCCCTTCCTAACTAATGCCAGCCACTTTACAGAGTGAACTGAGTTCCTTTTTATGTGGTGCCCATGCACATATGTTAGTACATTACAATATTAGAGAAGTATTTCAGTTGATTTCACCAATCAGGCTCCCACACAACAGCAAAAAATCCCAATCCTGGTGCTTGTTAGAAGAAGGGCTCGTGCAAACAAAGAAGATTGTGCTGAAATGGATTTGTTGTATATATATATAATATATATACATGGGTTGCATGGAGGCAAAGTGACTGAGTCCCTTTCAAGTGTTGGGCCTCATGGAGGCAATGACTGAGAAGACCCATCAAGCTGAGCAAAACCGCAGTTGTGGCAGATACTGGTACAGTACAAATTGGCATGTAAGGGCATCCAGCTATAGAAAACCATGCCAAATCAGAGAGGAGCCTGGTGCAGCCTTCCAGTGTGCCAACCCAGTCAAACCATCCAACCCATACCAGCATGGACAATGGATGCTAAATGATGATGATGATGACACACACACAATAAATACATATGTGTGTATATATATATATATATATATATATATATATATATATATATATATATATACATATAATTATATATATATATATTTCGTTTTTTTGGATTTGGTTTGCAAGATTTCTTTATGTCATTTCGTGTGTTGAAGCATCTTCTGTTGTGTCTGGGGAGAGTCATTTTCTTATTGTGCCTTCAAATTTAACACTCACCGGTAACATTTCCACTTATTTCTTATTTTTATTTTCCTAAAACTTTCGTTGCGTCTTGCAAACTTATCAATAGTCTTGACTCTGTCCGTTATTTATGCATGTGTGTGTCTCAGTGTGTGTGTATGTATGCATTCATGTGTGTGTATGTATGTCTGTGTGTGTGTGCATATGTATATATGTATGTATGGGTGTGTATGCATACATGTATGCATGTATGTATTCTGCATATTCCTGTGTTTGTGTGGGTTTTTATGTATGTGTGTGCATGTGTGTATATGTATGTATGTACCTCTGTCTCCTTGTGTGTGCATGTCTGAGTGTGTGTGTGTGTTTTGCTGCTATGTACCATGTTTTTATGTATGGGTGTATACATATGTGTGTGTGTGAGTGTATCTGTGTGTATGTATGTATATATGTATACTTGTGTGGGTGTGTGTACGTATGTTTGTAAGTATATATGTGTGTATATGTGTACATATCTATGTATATGTATATATAATTGTGTATGTATTTGTATAAATCCATATGTATGAGTTATTAGGTTCTGTATGTATGTACATATATCTGTATGTATGTGTGTGTATATATGTATGTATGCGTGTATGTGTGTTTGTGTGTATATATATGTATGTATATGTATGTATGTATGTGTGTATATATATATATATATGTATGTGTATGTGTATGTATGTATATATGAAAACACTTGAGTTCTTTTTCTTTTATATATATGTATTTGTATGTATGTATGTATGTATGTGCATGCGTGTGTTTACGTATGTGTTTGTATACATGTATGTATATGTATATGCGTATCTGTTTATTCGGTTATAGGCGTAGATGTATATGTATGAGTATATGTATGTGTCTATTTCTATTTATACATGTATATATATATATATGTATATATGTGTGTATGGGGACATGCACACATATGGGTATATTTGTATAGGCATGGGTACGTATGTGCATATGTGTAAATGTGGACGTATGTGTGTATACGTGTGTGTGTGTATATATATATATATATATATATATATATACACATATATATATGTGTATATATATGTGTATATATATGTATGTATATGTGTATATGTCTTTATGTATGCATGTATGTTTTCACACAGTTATATGTATGTGTTGTCCAACCCACTATCTGGTAGCGTCCAATTCTCTAACGGTTTTTTTCAAATGAATCAAGTCATAACCTTATCCATCTATTGTTTTCATAATCGGTCATAAAGTCTTACGTTTAAGATGATTCCCATGCATTCCCTGAAGAGAAGGTTACAATTTTAATATCACAGACCCCTATGGATCACACAGGTTGTAATCCTTTGAAACATATGTAGGAATAAAGTATGCAATTATAACATGCGTTTTCTCCATTCCTTAAATTTTTAAATATATATATATATATATATATATATATATATATGTATGTATGAGCCAATGATGGAGACCTCTGCATGGTGGCTACACCTGTTAGAAGTAGCAGCCAAATCTTCCTCGAATCACACCTTACTCTCTTATATTTTAGATGAGGAAAGTATTTGAATATCCCAGGAGATTCTTGTGGTGGTGGTGGTGTATAGGGCAATCATTGTTAAGGGGAAGGGCTGCAGAACTGTCCCTGAATACTTAAGGGATTACGTAGTAGAGATGCAGCCAATCCAGGGAGGGTCCTGCAACGTTGTGTGAATGTAGTTCCTTGTTTTTGTGTGTTGACTGTGATCTTGAGCATGATAAGAGGGTCTGCCATGTTGTTTAACCCTAGGGCAATACTGATCCAGTAGACCTATGATGGTGGGTGTTACAACTATGATTATCTTGATTTTGTTTGGTTTTAATTCAGCCCTAGTGTATCTTGGAATATATAATTTAATGGGTCTTTCCAACTTTAAGACAGCTAAGCAGTGATTTCAGGGAGAGTTAGCTGCTATTTCTTGTAAAGTAAGGTACCACATAAAAGTTACTCACCAATTTTTGATGATGATGATGGTGATGATAGTGGTAGTAGTGGTGGTAGTGGTGATGATGATGTTGATGACAATGATGGTGGTAGTAGTAGTGGTGGTGGTCATGACGATGATAGCAGTAATGCTGGTGACAGTGATGATGATGATGATGATGGTGAATGCGATGGTTGTGGTGGTGGTGGTGGTGGTGTTAAGTAGAACACAATGAATCGCCCCCAAGAGGCTCTGTGTGAAGGAAGTAAAACAGCAGACTATTTTCTTAGGACACCCAAGAGAGAGGAGGGGGGTGCAATGGGGGTGGGGGTGGGGGATATAACATTTCACTGTTGTCGTGTTGACGTGGGTGGTGCATATATATATATACACACACGTATGCATGATATAATCTCGTATATATATATATATATACATAGATATATTCACTCCCTCACACCCTCTCCCCTCATACACGGCTTTTTTTTTCTCGAAGTGTCTTGAAGTACACAGAGGAAGCTATAAATAAGGCCTTGTAAATACTGAGTTGAGAAAACTATTTTGGACCCCAAAAAAAAAACAAATCAGTTTCTAAAATGCTTTGGTCCAATGGTAGAACATCTGTCATGTTCAAAGACGTGGGTTTGAGTCTCACTGGCAGCCTCTTTGATTTTTACTCTCCAAATAGTTTCCATGTTTCTATTTATTAGCTTCACGTTTGTGCTTCGAAATCCACCATTTCCCAAAAAAAGGGATTCTTTTACATTCGTCGAAAAATTTATTACAAGAAGGCAAAGCTGTGTGGTCAGGAAGACCCCTTTGTAGCCAGTTGGTTTTGGGTTCAGTCCCACTGTGTGGTACCTTGGCTAAGTCTTTTATACTATACTGTCAGACCAATCAATGCCTTAGACATGAATTTTGTAGATGGAAACTGGAAGGAAGCCTATTCTACTGGGTTGGCCATGTGATTCAGATACCAAGTAGCCAGTTCCCAAAGATGGTCCTCTTCAGCAAGATTCAGACTGGAAGTTGGCCCCGTCGACTTTCGAAAGTTTGTTTTGCTGCAGGTCTCAAGTGGTCTCTCATTTTACGTAGTATCCTTCCCAATTGGTGAGGGTCCCTGGCTGTTAATTGGAAGCCATGCAAGTCCATGTGCTTTTACCTGTCTCTTCTCAAAGCTCGTTACTCCAGCGTTCACCACATCAGCTCGTTAAGTCTCAACAGTCCTCACCGTTTGTTTTTACTGTTTTGTTCTTGTTGTTCTGTTTTTGTTACCACTTTAACCTTCTGCGGGAAGGACTGTTTTAACGAAGTCTCATCTGGTCCCTGCCTTTGAAATGCGGAGTATATAAAACAGGGGGCAACTGATGAAGGGAATGTTCTTTATGTTGCCTGTTTCGTTTCTCTGTTTGTTTCTTTCGATGTTCATTGTTTGTGTTTTTTTTATGTTCTCGGTTCTCTTTTTGTTCACATTTCTTTGATGCCCTGTACCAATATATGCATGTATATATATACATATATAAGTAGGCATGTACATGTATGTGTGTATATATGCATATACTTATATGTTGCTTTCCAGAATTCTTTGCTACCAGCATAAATAAGTTATTGATAAAATGGCAAAATTGTGTTGATGATTTAGGTGCATTCTTTGATTAACTGCATTGCTTTTCGTTGAGATAAAGTAAAATAAACTTTCAATTCAAAATCGGATCATTTCATTCTTAACGACCTGATATAATGTAGCCCTGTACGTTTACTTTAAATCCACAGGTTGGTCATGATTGGAACGCCTTTGTTCATTGAACAGCCGTATCGGGGTTGGCCTAGGGCTAAACAATCACAACACCCACAGTTTTCCATAACAATACAATCATTGGCATTTGGGGTGGCCACCAGTTGCAAACAGATGGTGCACTTTGAGTGCAAACATGTACACACACTTTTACTGTCCTTGTTGTTTTTGTTGTTGTTGGTGGTGGTGGCGGCGGCAGTGGTGGTGGGGTGTTGTCCCTGTTTGGTGTCAATGTTGTTTTCTTTGTCTTTCATTGATTATTTAATGAAATATATTTATACATACATAGACGCATACACAAACACACTCACACACTTATATACATACATTGCATTCATACAAGCATACACAGATACATATATAGAGTTACTCATACATTCACATGTACACACACACACACACACATTCATACACATACCTATATATATCTTGCATTCATGCATACACACACAGTACATGCATACATGTATAGTGACATGCAATGACATTAACTCCCACATACATGTTAGTCAATACACACACAGCCTGGAAGACTTCCTAAAAAAAAAGAAACCCCAGATATCACAACACCACCACCACCACCACTACCACCTCAGCCACCACTGTCACCACTACCAACACCACTACAAGTGCTGCAACATATACCATCACAAAATTGCCACCAGAACTACCACCACCACCACCTCCACTGCCACCGCCCTACTCGCTACTCACTTCATAACCACTGCTACTATCACCTAAGCTGCAACTCCTACTTTCACCACCACCACTTTCCACCACAAACCAATGAGGGAGATCCGCCACTACTAACTACATTATTAGAAATAGCAGCTAAATCTCCCTTGAATCACACCCTACTCCTCTCTTATGTATGGACCAATGTGGGAGGCATCTACATGGTAGCTAGAGCTGGGAGAAATAGCAGCCAAATCTCCCTGAAATGGCTCCCATTTTAGAAATAGTTACATTGTATAAACAAAATTTTAGGGGAAAGGCAAGATGGTCACAGCTGGAGTGTCTGCTGTGACTGGATTGACCTGGGACTAAACTACCACCACCACCATGTTGTTATTATTCATGTCAACATTTCCATGGCAACAGAAAACTGTTCACACACAACACGGTGGGGGAGGTCAGTGTGTGTGTGTGTGTTTATCTGGTGCCTGGTGGTGATGGAGTCATCCTGTTCTATAAGTGTCACTGTTGGTTTTTCGTTGTTTAACCCTAGGCCAGCCTCGGTGGAGAAGGTCTATGACCACAGATGCCTCAACCATGACCATCTCATATTTAGAAGTGCATGACTTCGGGTGTCCTCCTTTCTTTATTGAAGAAGTTCAGAAGTGAGGTGAGGATCATTTAGCTGTTATTTTCAGCAGATAGAGCAACCATACAACAGCTCTCATTTTCCTGTGCCTGGTTTCAGCTGCAGTCAGAGTCTTGACTTATGATCAAAGAGTTTCCATCCTTGACCATCCAACATGATCTTGTGTTTTTTGAAGACAGCAATGTGGTGTGATTTTGAGGGAGATTTGTCTGCTATTTCTAAATGAAGACCAGTTCCCACATGTGGGCTGATTTGTGTCAGGAGTAGTGGGGAGAGGCAGGGTGATGGGGTGGGGGGCAGATATCGTGTGCTTATGTTGTCATTTTGCTCCAGCTAAACCCTGAGTAAGCAGAAGTATGATCACAGGCAATCCAGTTGTGACTATCCCCTCTGTCTCCGATGTTTAGGGAGCCAAAGCTCCCATTAGCAAGTAAGCATGATTTGTAGGAGATTGTGGAGTGAAGGAGGAATTGCGAGAAAGAGAAGAGACGTGGATTGGTTTGTCGAGGTAGGGTGAGGGCAAAATGTTCTTGTTATGTGTTGGTGGAACATCCAGGTTGGGGGGGGGGGGGCTAGCAGATGGCAATACTAGAGTGAGAGAAGGCATGTAGGTAGAATACACAGGTCGGGGGCAAGCAGAGAGTAAGGATACAGTGGCCCTGGGCCAAGAGGACGACAAGATTGGGGAGTGAGAGGTAATCATAATGCGTGAGAAAGAGATGTAGTTTGGTTCATTGTGTAAGAAGTTTTCTTGTTAAGTGTAGGTGGGACACACAGCACTTGTAGAACTCAGTTTCACTGATGTGGGTGGGACAGATTGAAGGATGTGCTGAAACGATTGTCATGTTGAATAAAAGATTCTAAATCCATCTTCTGTTTCTTTTATCAACAATAAACACAACAAACATTGTGGGTTTCCTGACATAAATCCAGTGAAAATTGTAGAGTTTCTGTGGAGGATGACATCAGGTAGCCTGAAACGGTGAATGTGCTTTGACTGACATAAGAATAGGCATATACTCAAAGTCCAAATAGTTACATGTGTGTGTGTATATATGCATCTGTGTGCGTGTGTATATATATATATTTATATATATATATATATATATAGCAGTGTATATGTCTGTGTATATATATATATATATATATATATATATATATATATATATATATATATATATAATGTATATATATAACTTTTATGAGTAATATTCTAAAAGAATATATAATTGAACTTATGTTGAGTGCTCAATTATCTTGAGCAAATAAATGTGTATATATGTGATTTTATATTATTAATTCATCAATAATATATTTAGGAAATCAATATTTAGTATTTCAAAAGATATATATCCAACATAACATGGTAGCATAATAAATTTAAAAGTTTAAAACATAAAAATAAAAATATGGAATATAAATATCGATACATATAAAAATCTAAAAATAGATAAATGTATGTTTAAATATATATGCGTATAAAAATTTATGTGTAAATAAGCATGAATATTATGTTTATTTTTATGTTTTAAACTTTTAAATTTATTATGCTACCATGTTATGTTGGATATATATCTTTTGAAATACTAAATATTGATTTTCTAAATATATTATTGATGAATTAATAATATATATATATATATATATATATATATATATATATATATATATATATATATATATATATATATATGTATACCCATGCACTTTTACACCCTGATGTGGGCTGATGCAAACAAACAGCCAAAGAAACTGAGTCAGTGACTGCGTGCGCGTGTATGTATGTGTGTATCTGTGTTCTACATGATACGGGGAGGGGGGACAGTTATGTGGTGGTGGTGGTGTGGGGGGATCATGTTTCAAGTGAGACTGGGAAGGAAGTTGAGGCAGGGTAACCCACATAGACGCCCCCCCCCCCCTTGCCACCCCATTCCGATGGTGGGACAGACCCAGACACACACACACACCACCGACAAGGAGTTCATATGGGGTGGGGGGGTAAGTATTGGGTGGCTGGTGAGGTGGGAGTGGGGGCTAAGGAATGCCCAGCAAACACAATAACATATACTCACTCCCTCACACACACACACACCTACCCAAGCAGCCAGAAAGGCAGAAACACACACAAAACCAAGTCTTAAAAGCTGAGGAAGCTTTGACCTGATGTGAGTTCTTTTTACTTGCTAAAAATAGCAGTCAAATTTCCCCTGTCACATGATGAAAAGAAGAACACATAGCATCATGGGCTTGTTGATAGAAGAAGAAATGGGGGGGGGGGTCAAAGATGGAACCCTTATGACTAAAGCTCTGCTCAGGCTGGTTTAGCTTGGGGCTAAACGAATACAACATTTCCATGGAGCCCACAGGCATATATACACATACGTATATAAACGAGCACTCCTTTGTTTACGTGTCACCCGCACGAAAACGGCCACGCTTGAAATGGTGTCTTTTATGTGCCACCCGTACAAGAGCCAGTCCAGGGGCACTGGCAACGATCTCGCACGAAAACCCTACAAGGCCAGTCAGGTGGTACTGGCAACGGTCACGCTCAAAATGGTGCATCTCATGTGCCACCCGCACAAGAGCCAGTCCAGGGGCACTGGCAACGATCTCACTTGGCTTGCTGGGTCTTCTCACGCACAGCACATTTCCAAAGGTCTCGGTCAGTAGTCGTCCCCTCGGTGAGACCCAATGTTCGAAGGTCTTGCCTCACCACCTCATCCCAGGTCTTCCTGGGCCTACCTCTTCCACGGGTTCCCTCAACTGTTAGGGAGTGACACTTTTTCACGCAGCTGTCCTCATTCATTCTCACCACATGTCCAAACCAGCGCAATCGTCTCTCTTGCACACCACTACTGACGCTTCTTATGTTCAGCTTTTCTCTCAAGATACTTACACTCTGATGGGTATGCACATTTACATTACACATCCAGCGGAGCATACTGGCTTCATTCCTTGCGAGCTTACGCATGTCCTCAGCAGTCACAGCCCATGTTTCACTGCCATGTAGCATGGCTGTTCGTACACATGCGTTATACAGTCTGCCTTTTACCCTGAGTGAGAGTCCCTTTGTCGCCAGCAGAGGTAAGAGCTCTCTAAACTTGGCCCAGGCTATTCTTATTCTAGCAGTTACACTTTCAGCGCACCCACCCTCACTACTAACTTGGTCACCCAGATAGCGGAAGCTATCAACTACCTCTAGTTTTTCTCCCTGGAATGAGATAGAAGTTGTTTCCTGTTTGTTCACAGTGTTTATTGCACCTGAACATCTGCCACGTACAAAGACTAACTTTGTAGTTAATCTGCCTTTGATATTGCTGCACCTCTTATGTGTCCATAGCTTGCACCGGGTACATCTTATAGAGTTACTGCCTACTCCTTTACTGCATACTGAGCAGGGCCATCTACCTGAAGGGGTTTGTGTTTTATCTACCTTCCTACTTATTAGGATTTTGGTTTTTGCTAGGTTGACTCTAAGGCCCTTCGATTCTAGTCCTTGCTTCCACACCTTAAACTTCTCCTCTAGTTCTGATAGTGACTGCGCAATTAGTGCAAGGTCATCAGCATAGAGGAGCTCCCAAGGGCAACCTGTCTTGAATTCCTCTGTGATCACCTGGAGGACTATGATAAATAGGAGGGGGCTGAGGATGGAACCTTGGTGGACCCCTACCTCTACCCGGAATTCATTACTGTACTCATTTCCAACCTTCACCTTACTGACAGCATCTCTGTACATGGCTCGCACAGCTCTCACTAACCATTCTTCTATCCCAAGTTTCCTCATTGACCACCAGATAAGGGATCGGGGGACCCTGTCAAAGGCTTTCTCCATGTCAACAAAGGCCAGGTACAGAGGTTTATCCTTGGCTAGATATTTCTCCTGCAGCTGTCTCACTAGAAATATGGCATCAGTGGTGCTTTTACCTGGCACGAACCCAAACTGCATCTCATCTAAATTGATTTGCTCCCTAATTAGTTGGGCTATCACCCTCTCCGTAACTTTCATAACCTGATCTAACAGCTTGATACCTCTGTAATTATTAGTGTCTAAAGCATCACCTTTACCTTTGTAGCAGTTGACTATGGTGCTGCTACACCAGTCATTGGGTATGACTCCTTCGTGTATCACCTGGTTCGTAATACGGGTGACTAGGCTGTAGCCAACACTGCCAGATATTTTGAGCATCTCTGCAGTGATACCTGATGGGCCGGGGGCTTTCCCTGTCTTCATACTCTTAATTGCTTTATCTACCCTGGTACTGTCAACTCGGATAGCTGGTCCCTCTGTTGGGTCGACATACAGCCGGCTCTCTTTCTCCCATTCATTCTCTTTATTAAGCAATCTATCGTAGTGGCATCTCCAGACCTCTTTCTTTGCAGCCTCATTTAGTGCAAGCGTACCGTCATCCATGCGAACACATTTCTCTCCTACAACATCACTATTCTCTCTCCTACACTGTCTTGCAACACGAAATACCTCGAGTCTTTGGTCCTTACGGCGCAGAACATTGGCAAATCTTTTCTTATCTGCTTCCCCTCTGGCTAAATAAACCTGTCGCCTAGCTTCCCTTCTGGCAGATTGGTACAATTCCCTGCTACCACCGTTCTTCCAGTCCTTCCAAGCCTGTTTCTTTTGTCTAATAGCCCCGTCTACATCCTTGTTCCACCACCACATATATATATATATATATATATATATATATATATATATATATATATATATATATATATATATATACATGTATATATACATGTATACATACACACACATGTACATACATATATATGTGTGTATATATATATATATATTATTATTATTATGTAACTTAGATAGAACCATCCCTATAAGAGTTTTTTATTCTCATATTGACTGAATATATGTATGTATGTATGTATGTATGTATGTATGTGTGCGTCTGTGTGTGCCTTTGTGTCTGTCTCTCCTACTAGATAACAACAGCTGTTGGTTTGTTCCACCCTACCCTCATAACTTAGCACAAAAAACCCCCCAAAAACCCTGCACTAAAGACAAAACTTGAAACGTGGAATGAAATAAAAAATCTATATTAATGACAACCAGTGAAGAGAAACATAACGAGAGTGTTACGAGACTGAAAGATTATGGGTGGAAGTTAATGAAGAAGCTGGAGTGAGTTTCAATTTGGAGTCCATGTTGAAAGAAAAAGATTTGGAAGAAGACAACGAAGAGGAATAGAAAACTAATTGTATTCAATGAAATGTATCTGAGAAAGATGTTGAGAGCACACTGGCAGATCAGGTCAGAAACAAAGAGATTCTGAGAAGAGCGAGGTTGTGACCATTGCAAGGGATTCCATCTGGCTGGCTCCATTCTGTACCTAACCAATCAGCAGGACTTGAAAACAACCATGGCTTGAGTACTACCTGATAACGAGTGTGAAAAAAGGGAGGCCAAAGATCCCATGCTACCCGGTGGTGGCCATTTCAAGATGACCCGAAGACTTGCTGGGGCTGCCTACTGGACCCTAGCAGCGGGAAATTTAGACACTGTCACGTGACAACTTGCTGGGGCAGCCTGCTGGAGCCTAGCAGCAGGTATAAAAAGGGGAATTTGACAAGACAATCAGTCGGATGCTGACACTCGTTGACGCTGCATTGAAGAGGCCAGGGAATAGAAGAAAGAAGACATGCACCCAACACCGGAGCTGAAGACACCTCCGAAAGGGGGGGAGGCGCCACGTCAAAATGGTAGGGGAGTAGGGGCCGAAACCGGACGTGGATCCTCCTGATGATGTCTTGAGCTAACTGGATCCTATAAAGGAGCTGTTGTGGTAGCAGACCACGAAACATGGTTGAAATTCCTCAGCATTATGTAGAATGGATGTGTGACGATAGAAGCTGAATGGAACCCACTGGAGGAGGCTGGTTGCCCACTGCCCTGAGCAAAAGTCAGTTTGCTTTGAATTGTAGACATTGAATGAAGTTTTAATTATCCGTTTCCTAAGCAACAAGCAGAGCATCAACGATGTTCCTAATCATGTGATATAAAAGCATTTTGTCGTTTGTTTTAAAAGCTGGGACAAAGACCATTTAAAAAAGTCTGTGTTTCCGACCACTTGGATAAAAACCTGAAACTATCGCGTAAAAGTAGTTGACAAGTGATAAATATAGATTAATGTATAATAGAGTCTATGAGACTGTGTGTGGGTGAATAATTAGCTGTTTGTTGTTGGTTTGAATAAAATTAAACATCATTGAACACACGCACACAGATGTACATCAGGTGGAACATGAGACTAACTTTAATGAATGCTTTTAATCTCATAGGATACATATATATATATATATATATATATATATATATATATATATATATATCTCATCATCATCATCATCGTCGTTTAACGTCCGCTTTCCATGCTAGCATGGGTTGGACAATTTGACTGAGGACTGGTGAAACCGGATGGCTACACCAGGCTCCAATCTGATTTGGCAGAGTTTCTACAGCTGGATGCCCTTCCTAACGCCAACCACTCTGAGAGTGTAGTGGGGGATTTTTATGTGCCACCAGCACAAAAGACAGTCAGGCGGTACTGGCAACGGCCACGCTCAGAATGGTGTATTTTACGTGCCACCTGCAAAAGAGCCAGTTCGAGGGCACTGGCAACGATCTCACTTGAATGTCTTTACACGTGCCATCTGGCACAAGTGCCAGGAAGGCAACGCTGGGCACAGGTGCCATTAACGGTGCTCGAAACGTCAAAGACTTTCTCTATTCCCGAGCGTTAAACTAATACATCCTTTTGTTGTTTACACCACCTGTCCTCGTCTGTTGTTGTTTTTTTCGTAAATTCTCCCATTTATATGTATGAATGTATTTATGTGTGTATATATATATATGTGTGTGTGTGTGTGTGTGTGTGTGTACGTATGCATATGTAACTAACAGGCATTCCCGTCAGTTATGACGATGAGTGCTCAATGATCTGATCAATGGAACGACTTGCTTGTGAAATTAGCATACAAATGGCTGAGCACTCCACAGACATTGCATAATCCTTAACATAGTTCTCATGGAGGTTCAGTGTGACTGAGAATGGGACAAGAGTGGCCCTTTTTGAATCCCATGTACAACTCCTTTCTGCCAGCTGAATGGCAGGACACAACACCACCACCGGGAACTTACAGCCTTGCAATTGAGGGCAGGACACACTGCAACCACTAAGCCACAAGCCTCTACGATGCAAACACATACATACATACATATATACATATATATATGTATATACAGTGGCATGTAAAAAGCACCATTTGAGCATGGTTGTTGCTAGTGCTGCCTGACTGGCCCACATAAAAGCACCCACTTCACTCTTGTAGTGGTTGGCATTTGGAAGGGCATCCAGCTGTAGAAACCTTACCAGATCAGAATGAAACCTGGTACAGCCTGCTGGCTTGCCAGTCCTCAGTCAAACCATCCAACCCATGCCAGCCTGGAAAGTGAACATTAAACAATGATGATGATGATGATGATGCATATGTACATATGTATATTTTAGATAAAACTTTGATATGTTTCAACCAAAGATTGGTCCAGGCCATGTCCAATTTAATAGCACCACCTGATAGGATTATCTAAATCCTTTTAAAGCCAAGTTTTGCGGTATCGTGGTCCACTCAAGTGGGGAGTTCTTGTTGAGTGAGTTGTACCCAGGTATGGGTGGCTCATCTGGTATTCCTTGAAAAAGCTGATAGGATCCTTTTCCTCTTTGATCAGTTTTGGGACAATGTTAAATAAGGCAGGGCCCGTTGAGGCCCAAATATTCTGTTTTAGGTTCAAACTGGCCAGATCTGGCCACTCACACCTCCCTAACAATGCCATTCCAAAAAGGAACAATTACATCGCATATAAATAAAAGTTGGTCCTAACTATGATATTAATGTCATCTACATATCTGCTGTAAAGTAGAAGAGTTGTGGACCGTTCTGCTAACATATGTTTGAGTTTTCTGTCCCACCAGGTCATGAAGAGGCCGGCCACATCTCCAGCTACACCAATGCCGATGGCTGCACCTTGAACCTGCATGTATAGTTTTTTGTTGAACTTTACTATGTGGTTCTTCAAGGTGGTTTTTATACTGGCCCCTATTGCATGAGCCATCATTTCCTTCACCTGATTGTTGTTCTCAGGGTTTTGGGTGGGTGCAGTCCAGCCACTCCAGCATTGAGTGGTGCTTCTTTTTCACTGCTGAAGTGATGATGGGTGGTCTTCCCCTCTGTGGCCTGGTGGGGCAGAATCTACTGAGGTCATGGTCATCCAAATAGTTACTGTCGTAGCTTAGTCTGAGGAGGAGGCCCAGTTCCCTCGTGTTGACCTTGCGGAACTCCACTTCACTCTCACAGATCACCTGAATGCATATCCCCACAGCAAAATCTATGTCTATAGATGGGTAGAGTGAAATCACATCCATACTACCCACTACACAACCTGTGAGGTCGTTGGAGTAGTTGCAAGTACTGATTCTACTGAGGAGATCTTCCATGCTCACACAGACATCTGGAGACATCTCTATGAGAGGTCGTAATACTTGTGAGAGGAAGTAGGACAGTGTACAGTTGCTGGAGATATTTGCTCCACAAACTGGTCTGGTTGGAGGTCCCATGACAGGGTTTATGTAGGGTTTGTGGTCTTTGCGTAACCCGTATAGTGTAGGAATGTCGTTGTTGGTAGCTTGGAAATTGTGTGCTGTCCTTTTTGTACGTTGGAGTATGTTGCACCACATTCCCATGTGTGCGTTGAGGATTTTTTTCCACTTTTTCATGTTCTTGTGTAACTTCTCTCATGTTACTGATGTGTTGTTGCATGGTTTGGACATAATTCTGACGGCTGTCTATTGACAGTCTGCCAGACTTGTCCGTAGGGAGGCACACTAATTCCCTGTTCCTAATTCGCTGTCTCAGTTTATGTAGGCCTCTGTCAACAGAGGAGCTGATTTGGTGGGTCCCCTCCTCACTATGTTTTTTAGTGGATTTGTTGTATTAGTCTAAGATATGTCGGAGTCTATTTCTTGCTAAGGAGATCTTTGCTTCTGTTTCACTGTCGATTTGGGGTGGGATACATGCCCTTTTGTTGAAGGGTAAGTCTGTGGGGGAGATCCTTGTCATGTCATAAGATTAGTTGTTAGGGTTAGGGTTAGGGTTGTAGAAGGCAGAGTGTAGGGTGTTACTATCATTGTGGTTGTTGTTGTTGTTGTTATAATAATAATAATAATAAATAAGTAAGGATCATTTTCTCCATACTAGCACGGGTTGTATGTGTCCTGTTGATATCTGTTTCAGTTTAATTCCTTTTGCAATGTTTTCATAAAATACAGTTGTTCCTTGGCTTACACAGTTTTCTGTTTCTTAGTTTCACTTTAGCAACGAAAATGTGATAATTAGATGCGGGGTAGCCATGTGCTTTCTCTGCAGCAACACACCTCTACCTGTCCCTCTATCATACTACAGCTGAGGATGAAGCCACCTCTCTCACTACTAGCAATCTACTCTGCCTTGAAATTTACTTGGTAATTTTACTCGTGTCAGTGTTACCGAAACTGTTACTCAGACATAGAGAACCATGTCAAAACACACATTAGAACTAAGTGTAGTAATTCGTCTCAGATCATGTGAAATAGTCCAACCCATGACAGCCTGAAAAACGAATGTTAAATGATGATGATGATACATATACATGTTAATTGTATTTCTTATTTTCATTGCAATAATTAATTTGTTTCTATTATAAATAAAAACATCAACTTCATTTCGCATGATAACGATTAGCTTGATGACTTGTGGATGCAATGCACTTTCACGTGTGTCGCAGGCACAAATGCCAGGAAGGCGACGCTGGTAACGATCCCGCTCAAAAGGTGCTATTTACATGCCTTCTACCTTACAATTAACTAAATTGGCATAGAATAATGGTTTCATATTGTTTTATAATTAAGATCTAAACTGTTAATATATGAATGCAAAAGAGATTGTTGAAGAACTGCGAACCTACTTTTGGGTCCCCCTGTATATAGTAATTTCATTCTAAGACAATGTGGTAAGAACCTTATGTGGTTGATAAGTTTCGATAAAGAATACTGTGTGAATACAAGGACAACTGTATTTAGTAAACAAGTGTATTTCATGATTCAACACATTAAAAAAATCAAAAAAAATCTGACGTTCAAATGTTGTTGGTTGATATTTTGCTCGTTGTTTGCATATCATGTTTTCTATTATAGTTGGCAAATTGCCAAAGGTAAGTAGTTTTTCTATTTCATGATTCGACATAAGAAACAAAAAAAAAAAAACAATCTGACTTAAAAAAAACATAATAATCTGACTTTAACCCTTTCGTTACTATATTTCTGGCCAAAATACACCCCTCATGAGTTTCAATTAAATTCTAAAATAATCATGAATTTAGACTAGTCTCATTAAACACCTGTAACTTTTTTATTTATCAACATATTAATGTGATATTTGGAACATAATTAAAGAAAGGGTTCTTAATCAATTCTATTGCATAAGTTTTGTCTCACAGTTCTCCACGTACTGGGGGGGGGGTACTGCTAGTGTCTCTCACATGTATATATTGGTTCAGCTTCACGAATCGTACTCGTTCATAATACTGGAAATATATTCATCGCCAAAAGGTTCCTGATCGCTCCAGTAATTTGTTATTCTGGGTAACTGTCTAATATCCATGATAATATTTATGGCAAAAAATGCCCGTATTTCATCTACAGTTGCAGGAAACTGCAAGCGATCTTTTTTTTCCCGGTTCGTTTACATTCTTCGTAACGGTTTGTTTCCGCAGTAATCAGTTGAAACAAGCATGAAAAGGAAGTCTAAAGGTTTCGCTTCCTGAGAAAGACTATGGCTAGACCCTGTTTCCTCACAAAAATTGTTAATAAAAACGTTTGTTTTAATTTTTACTCCATTCTGGTGTAAAATCATCCTCGCTGTCACCGTCGCCGCTTTCAGAATCGCTGATTTCGGTTTCGGATCCAGAAATATCCGATTCCTTATCGTTCACCACGTGCTTTTGTAGCTCATTCATTCTTTTCTTCGATATCTCCATATCTTCTGCTGAAAAACCTTCAAATTCGGAATCACTGCTTGATAGCATGAAACTCCTCTCCATCTTCAAAGTTGAAAAAAATCAACGCCGCAAAAAATGTGGAAAGAAATCTTCCAAAATTCACTGAGTTCAAATATCAGGCCAAACAATGTGGGAGACAATAACTCAACTGTTTGCAAAGTGAAATCAGGTGTTTTAACGACTGTATTAACGAGATTTGGGTTCAAATATACATTTAAATAACAATGGGTATGCTCGGCCGGCTACGGCCGGGTTAGTCTTATGAACCAAAAATCTTTTCGGCCGGCCACGGCCGGGTTAGTAACGAAAGGGTTAAAAAAAAAAAATAATAATCTGACTTAAAAAAAAAAAAACAATCTGACTTTAAAAATAAAAAATTTGACTTTAAAAAGAAAAATAATAATAATCTGACTTTAAAAAAAAATCTGACGTTCAAATGTTGTTGGTTGATATTTTGCTCGTTGTTTGCATATCATGTTTTCTGTTATAGTTGGCAAATTGCCAAAGGTAAGTAGTTTTTCTGATTTTGTTGAGTATTTGCTGTTTTTCTTATTTTGTTGAGGGTTTGTTGTTAGGATTGGGGTTCAGACTTTAGACTATATTAGGGTTAGCTTGGGGATTTGTGAATGGTTTTTAGAGAGAATAGTTAGGTAAGAGATCAAAGTTTGAACTAGGGGTTAGGCTTTGTGGCGATGGGGAGGGTAGAGATTAAACAGGATCAGTACTGAAGATGAAGGTTTGTTGCGAGTGTTGATCATGGTTTAATGTTGGGTTTAGCAGTGAAAGACAGGGATGAGGGCTAAGGTGAGTGTTATGTGCGATCATGCCTCATCCCCTACTAGAATAGGAGGGAAGAGGTAGGCGCAGGAAGACCTGGGATGAGGTGGTGAGGCACGACCTTCGAACATTGGGCCTCACCGAGGGATGACTTCTGACTGAGACCTTTGGAAATATGCTGTGCGCGAGAAGACTCGGCAAGCCAAGTGAGACCTAAATCTAAGGCCTCAGCCAGTCCACTTATGCGTACCTTCCTTCATTGGACACTAAACTCCACTTACGAAGACCTGTTGAGGCAAGTGAAATTGAAATCGAGTTGAATTGGACGCTAAACTCCACTTGCGAAGACCGGTTGAGGCAAGTGAAATCGAAATCGAAATCGAGTAAAATTCGATGATTGGCACCCATGCCAATGTCGTCTCCTTCATTAGACACAAAACTCAGCTTGCGAAGACTTATTGGGGCAAGCGAAAGCGAAATTGTGATGGCACCTGTGCCCAGCGTCGCCTTTCTGGCACTTGTGCCTGCGGCATATGTAAGGACTTTCGAGCGAGATCGTTGCCAGTGCCCCTGGACTGGCTCTTGTGCGGGTGGCACATAAAATACACCATTTTGAGCATGGCCGTTGCCAGTACAGCATGACTGGCCTTCGGGCCGGTGGCAAGTAAAAAACACCCACTACACTCTCTGAGTGGTTGGCGTTAGGAAGGGCATCCAGCTGTAGAAACTCTGCCAAATTAGATTGGAACCTGGTGTAGCCATCTGGTTTCACCAGTCCTCAGTCAAATTGTCCAACCCATGCTAGCATGGAAAGCGGACGTTAAACGACGACGATGATGATATATATATATATATATATAAATTGGAAATGTAAAATAAAAACAAAAGAGAAAGGATTCTAGTGGCTGTGTGGTTAGTAGTTTGCTTACCAACCACATGGTCCCGGGTTCAGTCCCACTGCGTGGCATCTTGGGCAAGTGTCTCCTACTATAGCCTCGGGCCGACCAAAGCCTTGTGAGTGGATTTGGTAGACAGAAACTGAAAGAAGCCCGTCGTATATATGTATATATATATATATATATATATGTATGTGTGTGTGTGTTTGTGTGTCTGTGTTTGTCCCCCCAACATCGCTTGACAACCGATGCTGGTATGTTTATGTCCCCGTAACTTAGCGGTTCGGCAGTAGAGACCGATAGAATAAGTACCAGGCTTCTAAAGAATAAGTCCTGGGGTCGATTTGCTCGACTAAAGGCGGTGCTCCAGCATGGCCACAGTCAAACAGACTGAAACAAGTAAAAGAGTATATATATATATATATATATATATATATATATGTCTGTATATATATATATATATATATATATATATATATATATATATACACATGTATACTCTTTTACTCTTTTACTTGTTTCAGTCTTTTGACTGTGGCCATGCTGTAACACCACTTTTAGTCGAGCAAATCGACCCCAGGATTTATTCTTTGGAAGCCTATTACTTAATCTATCGGTCTCTTTTTGCCGAACCGCTAAGTTACGGGGACATAAACACACCAGCATCGGTTGTTATGTGATGTTTGGGGGACAAACACAGACACTCATACACACATACATAGATATATACGACGGGCTTCTTTCAGTTTCCGTCTACCAAATCCACTCGTACATACATCTATACATATATATATATACATATGTATGTATGTATATATATATGTATGTATGTACATATGTATGTATGTATATATGTACATACCTGCATTCATACATATATATATATATATATATATATATATATATATATATAATGTATGAATGCATGTATGTATGAATAAATGAGTGTGTGGGTATGTATGTAGATATGTATGTATGTATGTATGAATAGACAGACATACATGAGGTGTGTCTGACAGATAGTGTCAGGCTCCATTAAACTTGAAATATGATATCCCTGGAGTTACTGGTCATCCATGGGATAATTACAATTTAAGTAGAGAGATTTTTTATTCTATTTGTCTATACCACTTGTCTAGAAGATAAAAGGATGTGTGTATATATGTAAATGTATGTAAATGGTAATTAGAAGTATATAAAACCCAAAAGAATGAAGAATTAGAATAATAATGAAAATAAACTTTAAAATATAAAGAAACATAAAGAGACATATATATGGTGCCGGGGTGGCTATGTGAATAGGCGAAGGGGTGGCTGTGTGGTAAGTAGCTTGCTTACCAACCATATGGTTCTGGGTTCAGTCTCACTGCATAGTACCTTGGGCAAGTGACTTCAACTATAGCCTCGGGCCGACCAAAGCCTTGTGAGTCGATTTGGTAGACGGAAACTGAAAGAAGCCCGTCGTATCTATGTATCTATATATATATATATATATATGTGTGTTTATGTTTGTGTTTGTGCCCCTAGCATTGCTGGACAACCGATGCTGGTGTGTTTTCGTCCCCGTAACTTAGTGGTTTGGCAAAAGAGACCAATAGAATAAGTCCTGGGGTCGTTGTGCTCAGCTAAAGGTGGTGCTCCAGCATGGCCGCAGTGAAATAATTGAAACAAGTAAAAGAGAAAAGATATGTATATATATATTATTAATTTTTCTATATGTGATAGTGGATTTTCATCGATGAGTTCTTGAAAATTGGTTCTTTTCTTGAATGGATACAACGAATGTATGCATCTATGCACATATATAACCTTGCTTATATGCACATATATAACCTTGCTTATACATATATACAAGTACACACAATCATATTGACACTCACGCACACTCACAAATATACGTATAATCTTAAAGTATACACACATATACGCTTATCCATCACTACACCTATACATATATACACATATATACACACACACATACATATATACAAATATATATGACACTAATACAAGGATAATGGTTAAAATTCAAACATGCATTTTTTAATATTGTTATTTTATTAAAACCTTTTTTTTTAACACACATAAACATGCCACACATAGATGTATCTACACATACTCATATCTACACATGTTCATACGCACATAGTCATATACACAACGCGCAACACATACACACACGTGCACACACATATGCATCTGCACATACGTACATGCATATCAAACTATATACGCTCATACGGTTATATATAACTACATATATGTATGTATTATGCATCTCAACATGTATGTAGGGAATGGAATTCCACATGTAAAAGAGAGAGGAGGGTGATTATAGAGGTGTACTCCCGAGTGGAATCTGGATGTTACCCCATTCGCATTTACGGTTGAGAGAGGGTTTGTATTCCTGTATACAGACAGCTTCAGTGACTTGTCTCAGCATTGCATCAGTGGGATGTGTGGATAAGATATTTAAATTAAGTCTCCCTAACGAGCCCTTGTGGCAGTCTACAGCATGCTGGTTGAAGATGGATAGGGTCAGCCATGTGTTGTATAGCTGTCATCACCTGTTCCTCATTTAGGGGAGTGTTCGTATCTGTATGTGTATCTGTATTATTATTACATTTCACGACGAGGTTAATGTGGTCGACGTATCGAGAGTACATAGCTAAGTGGATGTTACGGGTCGCAAAGCACTCTGGAAAATTAGCTATGCACTTAGCTATGTACACTCGATACGTTAACGACAGTACCTTTCTTGTGTTTCAAACCACAAGACGGAAGTTTTGCGGAGGTTGTGACTTCGAAACTCACCCGGGGCACAATTTTTTTGTGTCTTTCTACCGTGAATATATACAGAGAGAGAGAGAGGCGGGCACACACATATACTTATATCGCATAATCATCTGTGTACATGCAAATTGGTGGGGCACATTTGTGTATATATGCCCATTGCTTTAACATAACTAATACTAACATTACGTTGTTATTATATATCAACATGGTCTGCTTGCTTCCCTTTACGTACATTTGCTGTGTAGCTTATACGTAATGATGAAACTACATAACAACAATGCAATTTCACATGTGCCAACTGCACGGGTGTAAGTACAGACATATAGACGGATAGAGATACGTGTGTGTGTGTGTGTTTGTGTACATGTGAACGTATGTTTATGTACTGATATGTGCGTCAGTTCAAGTTGTATACACGACTTACTTTGTTGAAGGTTGTATATACACACACATGTGCATCTACACATATGTAAACACACACACACACATATATGTGTGTCTGTGTGAGTTTGTCCCTCTCACCACCGTCTAACGGTGAATGGATACAACGAATGTATGCATATATGCACATATATAACCTTGCTTATATGCACATATATAACCTTGCTTATATGCACATATATAACCTTGCTTATATGCACATATATAACCTTGCTTATACATATATACAAGTACACACAATCATATTGACACTCACACACACTCACAAATATACGTATAATCTTAAAGTATACACACATATACGCTTATCCATCACTACACCTATACATATATACACATATATACACACACACATACATATATACAAATATATATGACACTAATACAAGGATAACGGATCTTTTTTAAAACGGGGGCCACATTTTTCATTAATGTTTTACTTAGTGTTTTTTGGTAGCGAAAGACTTTCAAACTTCGTATATTTATCTATTTTGTGTTATAGAACAGAAAAAGGATCCTTTTTAAAACGGGGCCCACATTTTTCATTAACGAAACACTTTGAAACTTGGAACACTGGTAGAATGTGTCATATAAAACATCTTTTTCTCTTAGTCTTCTTAAAAAAAAAAGAAATCCATAAATTATTCCATGTTAAAGTTGTCGTATTTCTGTAATTTCAACCAATCATTGACGTCCATTCAGCCGATATACATTAAGTGCCGACTACATAAACAAACGATTCTGAAACAATTAACCCTAACCCTAACCCTACGGTTAGGGTTAGGGTTAGGGTTAGGGTTAAACGCAAATTTAAAATGAAAAAAGCAAATAAAACGAAGAATCGTTTGTTTATGTAGTCGGCACTTAATGTATATCGGCTGAATGGACGTCAGTGATTGGTTGAAATTATCGAAATAAGACAATTTTTTACATGAAATAAATTCGAATACAAAAATATTTTTCTGTTCTATAACATAAAATAGATAAGTATACGAAGTTTGAAAGTCTTTCGGTACCAAAAACACTACGTAAAACATTAATGAAAAATGTGGCCCCCGTTTTAAAAAAGATCAAATATATATATATATATATATATATATATATATATATATATATATATATATAATGATAATAATAATAAAGTGACAACAAAAGAATGAAACCTCAATATTAGGTAAATATAGCATTATTTATATATGTATATAGATAGGACAATCAGTAAGTTGTCATAATAGTGTTTGGAGTGTGGATATGTGTATACATATGAGTACGTACATGCACATATATGTTTGTGTGTGTATGCCCATATACATGTTTGTGTGAGTGTGTATGTATGTAGACATTATGAACACAGGAGGTGTTTCTTTCTTTTTTTCATAAATCTCCTTTTACAAAACCACTACATTATAGGGATGTCAAAAAACCGACACCAGCCCCTAAGTGATGGCCTTGAAAAATTCTGTTTTAGTCGAATGAATCGAATCCAGCACTTATTTTGGTCTGCTTTGCTGAACTGCTAGGTTATAGGAGCATAAACACCAACACCAGTTATCAAGCAGTGATGGGAGACAGACACACAGACATGAGGAGACACACACACACATATATATATTCGATGGGCTTCTTTCAGTTTCCATCCACCAAAACCACTCACAAGGCTTTGGTCGGCTTGAGACTATAGCAGAAGACACTTGCTCAAGGTGGCACGCAGTGAGACTGAACCCAGAACCATGTGGTTGGGAAGCAAGCCTCTTACTACACATAATATATGACAAAGATGGTGGGATAGGCTGGAAGTATAAGGTAAGTGATGACGTATGAACGGTCAAGGGGCCTTGCAAGTAAGACAGACATGTGAGCAGAAGGACAACTAGTGCGTATGACTTTTGCTTTCGGGCTTTCGTTTGGGACAGACATGGTGACCCCGCAAGAGTTCAGGGAAATTGGCGTTAGGTTCTGGCCAGAGGTTAGGTCGGTGTATCCTAAGTGGACAGTATAAATGTTGCGAGAGGACCCATGTGACAGATGAACCAAGCTTTTTAGCCCATTTCACACACCTGCTTATACCCACTGATCCACTGACTTGTACGAGTTAAGGCAGCTGGTGTATATATATATATACAAACATATATGCTGTGTGTAGCATCGTGTGAAAGAGGGAGGCTAGTATATATTATATAAGAAAAACTTTAAGGCGCTGCTCCAGCATGGCCGCAGTCTAATGAATGAAACAAGTAAAACAAAGAAAGGAACATGAGAAAAAAAACCCATACATTTCGTACGTATACCTGCGGCTAAAGACACGCAGCTAGCTTTACTGATTGAGTGTGACAAGGGACGGATTGATGTCTAGCAGGATATATTTAAACGAAGTCTATGAAAAGCATTCGACAATCCAGAATCGACCCACCCTCTCTGATCGAAGTAACCAAGTTTCGAAGGTAAATTCTTCCATTTATTGTGAGATGATGGGGGGTGGATTGGTTCGCAAAAGTTTTGCTTCGTCTCGACGTTTCCATGGAACCTTTGATTTCTTTGTAGGATGCCAAGAAGATTCCGTCCAGATTCTCTGTTGTCGGCTGAATTCCTGATTGTTGTTTCTAAGTTATTTGGGGATGTAAGGTCGGTGGAGTTGCCTCCCCTTGTCCGTCTCTGGTTTGTTTTCGATAAGCTTGGGTTCATTTCTGTGTATGTTTTTGCTTTATTTTCCTTCAGCAAGGGCTTATCCGATGCCTATTCTACGATGAACTGTGTTTCGTAGTTAATAAACAAATTGCTTTGTCTTTGCCAGCCTTGTAGCGAGTTTGTTTCTTCAGCTTCACAAGTTGTTTGCCACAGTTTAAAGACACTTTCCAAGCGTTGACCATCTCAATGTTTCTTTAATTCGTTGTAGATTTCCTCATCTATGTTCTTCAATTTTTCTTCATTGCTCAGCGCTCTAAGCTTAAGCAGTTCTATTTCTGTCTTCATGTTTTCCAAGTGTTAGTTTCTCCCTTAATTGTCTTTGTTGGTCCTGTTCGTTTGGAATACGTTTAATTTGGAGTTTATGAGGCAGAATTTAACCAGTGTTCATAAATTTCTGCCTTGTGCTTGTTTTTTATGATGTTTCAGAAAGAAACCTTTCTGGCTTTAAGTTTTTCATTCTATATGTGTATAATGCGGTTTTTAATTGATAGTGGAGGGGGATGGGCTTCTATCTTGTGTATCATCTTTAGGTGGATTTTCATTTAAGCAATTATTATGTGGTAAAGAATGAAGAGTGGTGCATAATTTGGACAAATGTTGATTGAGCTGTTGCAGGGATTGTTCTTTCTCTTCTTTTCCTCTTGTGTGGAGCTAGTGAGTTCATCAGTGTTGCTAATCAAAAGTCTCAAATTCGTGTTCATCTCTCTCAGTTCCTTAAGAGTCTCTTCATTCCTTAAGAGTCTCTTCGTCTCAAGAAGATTAAGTTTGTCCAAAGACACCTGGAAAAGGTTTAGTTTTTGGAAGCATTATATTTCGGTTGCCTAGTTCCATGAGAGTTACCTTGTCTGTTGGAATACATTTTTTGATTACTGGTGTGTACAATACATGCTCACACATGTATGTATATATATATATATGTATATATGTATATATATATATAGGTAAGTGGTAGGTTTGCCTCGATCCTTCAGGGGTAGTCTGAAGCATCCAAGCAACCAGGGGATGTTTAAATCCGGAGGCACTCCTGGGGATCACCTGTATGGGTACCGTCATGGGAAGAGGGCGTCCAGAGGCAGGTAATATGTTGCTTAAACCATAGTTTATGCATTTACTTGGAGGACAATCAGTAAGTTGTCATAATAGTGTTTGGAGTGTGGATATGTGTATACATATGAGTACGTACATGCACATATATGTTTGTGTGTGTATGCCCATATACATGTTTGTGTGAGTGTGTATGTATGTAAACATTATGAACACAGGAGGTGTTTCTTTCTTTTTTTTATAAATCTCCTTTTACAAAACCACTACATTATAGGGATGTCAGAAAACCGACACCGGCCCCTAAGTGATGGCCTTGAAAAATTCTGTTTTAGTCGAATGAATCGAATCCAGCACTTATTTTAGTCTGCTTTGCTGAACTGCTAGGTTATAGGAGCATAAACACCAACACCAGTTATCAAGCAGTGATGGGAGACAGACACACAGACATGAGGAGACACACACACACATATATATTCGATGGGCTTCTTTCAGTTTCCATCCACCAAAACCACTCACAAGGCTTTGGTCGGCTTGAGACTATAGCAGAAGACACTTGCTCAAGGTGGCACGCAGTGAGACTGAACCCAGAACCATGTGGTTGGGAAGCAAGCCTCTTACTACACATAATATATGACAAAGATGGTGGGATAGGCTGGAAGTATAAGGTAAGTGATGACGTATGAACGGTCAAGGGGCCTTGCAAGTAAGACAGACATGTGAGCAGAAGGACAACTAGTGCGTATGACTTTTGCTTTCGGGCTTTCGCTTGGGACAGACATGGTGACCCCGCAAGAGTTCAGGGAAATTGGCGTTAGGTTCTGGCCAGAGGTTAGGTCGGTGTATCCTAAGTGGACAGTATAAATGTTGCGAGAGGACCCATGTGACAGATGAACCAAGCTTTTTAGCCCATTTCACACACCTGCTTATACCCACTGATCCACTGACTTGTACGAGTTAAGGCAGCTGGTGTATATATATATATACAAACATATATGCTGTGTGTAGCATCGTGTGAAAGAGGGAGGCTAGTATATATTATATAAGAAAAACTTTAAGGCGCTGCTCCAGCATGGCCGCAGTCTAATGAATGAAACAAGTAAAACAAAGAAAGGAACATGAGAAAAAAAACCCATACATTTCGTACGTATACCTGCGGCTAAAGACACGCAGCTAGCTTTACTGATTGAGTGTGACAAGGGACGGATTGATGTCTAGCAAGATATATTTAAACGAAGTCTATGAAAAGCATTCGACAATCCAGAATCGACCCACCCTCTCTGATCGAAGTAACCAAGTCTCGAAGGTAAATTCTTCCATTTATTGTGAGATGATGGGGGGTGGATTGGTTCGCAAAAGTTTTGCTTCGTCTCGACGTTTCCATGGAACCTTTGATTTCTTTGTAGGATGCCAAGAAGATTCCGTCCAGATTCTCTGTTGTCGGCTGAATTCCTGATTGTTGTTTCTAAGTTATTTGGGGATGTAAGGTCGGTGGAGTTGCCTCCCCTTGTCCGTCTCTGGTTTGTTTTCAATAAGCTTGGGTTCATTTCTGTGTATGTTTTTGCTTTATTTTCCTTCAGCAAGGGCTTATCCGATGCCTATTCTACGATGAACTGTGTTTCGTAGTTAATAAACAAATTGCTTTGTCTTTGCCAGCCTTGTAGCGAGTTTGTTTCTTCAGCTTCACAAGTTGTTTGCCACAGTTTAAAGACACTTTCCAAGCGTTGACCATCTCAATGTTTCTTTAATTCGTTGTAGATTTCCTCATCTATGTTCTTCAATTTTTCTTCATTGCTCAGCGCTCTAAGCTTAAGCAGTTCTATTTCTGTCTTCATGTTTTCCAAGTGTTAGTTTCTCCCTTAATTGTCTTTGTTGGTCCTGTTCGTTTGGAATACGTTTAATTTGGAGTTTATGAGGCAGAATTTAACCAGTGTTCATAAATTTCTGCCTTGTGCTTGTTTTTGATCATGTTCCAGAAAGTAACCTTTCTGGCTTTAAGTTTCTCATTCTATATGTGTATAATGCGGTTTTTAATTGATAGTGGAGGGGGATGGGCTTCTATCTTGTGTATCATCTTTAGGTGGATTTTCATTTAAGCAATTATTATGTGGTAAAGAATGAAGAGTGGTGCATCATTTGGACAAATGTTGATTGAGCTGTTGCGCGGATTGTTCTTTCTCTTCTTTTCCTCTTGTGTGGAGCGAGTGAGTTCATCAGTGTTGCTAATCAAAAGTCTCAAATTCGTGTTCATCTCTCTCAGTTCCTTAAGAGTCTCTTCATTCCTTAAGAGTCTCTTCGTCTCAAGAAGATTAAGTTTGTCCAAAGACACCTGGAAAAGGTTTAGTTTTTGAAAGCATTATATTTCGGTTGCCTACTTCCATGAGAGTTACCTTGTCTGTTGGAATACATTTTTTGATTACTGGCGTGTACAATACATGCTCACACATGTATGTATATATATATATATATATATATATATGTATATATATATATATATATAGGTAAGTGGTAGGTTTGCCTCGATCCTTCAGGGGTAGTCTGAAGCATCCAAGCAACCAGGGGATGTTTAAATCCGGAGGCACTCCTGGGGATCACCTGTATGGGTACCGTCATGGGAAGAGGGCGTCCAGAGGCAGGTAATATGTTGCTTAAACCATAGTTTATGCATTTACTTGGAGGACAATCAGTAAGTTGTCATAATAGTGTTTGGAGTGTGGATATGTGTATACATATGAGTACGTACATGCACATATATGTTTGTGTGTGTATGCCCATATACATGTTTGTGTGAGTGTGTATGTATGTAAACATTATGAACACAGGAGGTGTTTCTTTCTTTTTTTTATAAATCTCCTTTTACAAAACCACTACATTATAGGGATGTCAGAAAACCGACACCGGCCCCTAAGTGATGGCCTTGAAAAATTCTGTTTTAGTCGAATGAATCGAATCCAGCACTTATTTTAGTCTGCTTTGCTGAACTGCTAGGTTATAGGAGCATAAACACCAACACCAGTTATCAAGCAGTGATGGGAGACAGACACACAGACATGAGGAGACACACACACACATATATATTCGATGGGCTTCTTTCAGTTTCCATCCACCAAAACCACTCACAAGGCTTTGGTCGGCTTGAGACTATAGCAGAAGACACTTGCTCAAGGTGGCACGCAGTGAGACTGAACCCAGAACCATGTGGTTGGGAAGCAAGCCTCTTACTACACATAATATATGACAAAGATGGTGGGATAGGCTGGAAGTATAAGGTAAGTGATGACGTATGAACGGTCAAGGGGCCTTGCAAGTAAGACAGACATGTGAGCAGAAGGACAACTAGTGCGTATGACTTTTGCTTTCGGGCTTTCGCTTGGGACAGACATGGTGACCCCGCAAGAGTTCAGGGAAATTGGCGTTAGGTTCTGGCCAGAGGTTAGGTCGGTGTATCCTAAGTGGACAGTATAAATGTTGCGAGAGGACCCATGTGACAGATGAACCAAGCTTTTTAGCCCATTTCACACACCTGCTTATACCCACTGATCCACTGACTTGTACGAGTTAAGGCAGCTGGTGTATATATATATATACAAACATATATGCTGTGTGTAGCATCGTGTGAAAGAGGGAGGCTAGTATATATTATATAAGAAAAACTTTAAGGCGCTGCTCCAGCATGGCCGCAGTCTAATGAATGAAACAAGTAAAACAAAGAAAGGAACATGAGAAAAAAAACCCATACATTTCGTACGTATACCTGCGGCTAAAGACACGCAGCTAGCTTTACTGATTGAGTGTGACAAGGGACGGATTGATGTCTAGCAAGATATATTTAAACGAAGTCTATGAAAAGCATTCGACAATCCAGAATCGACCCACCCTCTCTGATCGAAGTAACCAAGTCTCGAAGGTAAATTCTTCCATTTATTGTGAGATGATGGGGGGTGGATTGGTTCGCAAAAGTTTTGCTTCGTCTCGACGTTTCCATGGAACCTTTGATTTCTTTGTAGGATGCCAAGAAGATTCCGTCCAGATTCTCTGTTGTCGGCTGAATTCCTGATTGTTGTTTCTAAGTTATTTGGGGATGTAAGGTCGGTGGAGTTGCCTCCCCTTGTCCGTCTCTGGTTTGTTTTCAATAAGCTTGGGTTCATTTCTGTGTATGTTTTTGCTTTATTTTCCTTCAGCAAGGGCTTATCCGATGCCTATTCTACGATGAACTGTGTTTCGTAGTTAATAAACAAATTGCTTTGTCTTTGCCAGCCTTGTAGCGAGTTTGTTTCTTCAGCTTCACAAGTTGTTTGCCACAGTTTAAAGACACTTTCCAAGCGTTGACCATCTCAATGTTTCTTTAATTCGTTGTAGATTTCCTCATCTATGTTCTTCAATTTTTCTTCATTGCTCAGCGCTCTAAGCTTAAGCAGTTCTATTTCTGTCTTCATGTTTTCCAAGTGTTAGTTTCTCCCTTAATTGTCTTTGTTGGTCCTGTTCGTTTGGAATACGTTTAATTTGGAGTTTATGAGGCAGAATTTAACCAGTGTTCATAAATTTCTGCCTTGTGCTTGTTTTTGATCATGTTCCAGAAAGTAACCTTTCTGGCTTTAAGTTTCTCATTCTATATGTGTATAATGCGGTTTTTAATTGATAGTGGAGGGGGATGGGCTTCTATCTTGTGTATCATCTTTAGGTGGATTTTCATTTAAGCAATTATTATGTGGTAAAGAATGAAGAGTGGTGCATCATTTGGACAAATGTTGATTGAGCTGTTGCGCGGATTGTTCTTTCTCTTCTTTTCCTCTTGTGTGGAGCGAGTGAGTTCATCAGTGTTGCTAATCAAAAGTCTCAAATTCGTGTTCATCTCTCTCAGTTCCTTAAGAGTCTCTTCATTCCTTAAGAGTCTCTTCGTCTCAAGAAGATTAAGTTTGTCCAAAGACACCTGGAAAAGGTTTAGTTTTTGAAAGCATTATATTTCGGTTGCCTACTTCCATGAGAGTTACCTTGTCTGTTGGAATACATTTTTTGATTACTGGCGTGTACAATACATGCTCACACATGTATGTATATATATATATATATATATATATATGTATATATATATATATATATAGGTAAGTGGTAGGTTTGCCTCGATCCTTCAGGGGTAGTCTGAAGCATCCAAGCAACCAGGGGATGTTTAAATCCGGAGGCACTCCTGGGGATCACCTGTATGGGTACCGTCATGGGAAGAGGGCGTCCAGAGGCAAGTAATATGTTGCTTAAACCGTAGTTTATGCATTTACTTGGAGGACAATCAGTAAGTTGTCATAATAGTGTTTGGAGTGTGGATATGTGTATACATATGAGTACGTACATGCACATATATGTTTGTGTGTGTATGCCCATATACATGTTTGTGTGAGTGTGTATGTATGTAGACATTATGAACACAGGAGGTGTTTCTTTCTTTTTTTTATAAATCTCCTTTTACAAAACCACTACATTATAGGGATGTCAGAAAACCGACACCGGCCCCTAAGTGATGGCCTTGAAAAATTCTGTTTTAGTCGAATGAATCGAATCCAGCACTTATTTTGGTCTGCTTTGCTGAACTGCTAGGTTATAGGAGCATAAACACCAACACCAGTTATCAAGCAGTGATGGGAGACAGACACACAGACATGAGGAGACACACACACACATATATATATTCGATGGGCTTCTTTCAGTTTCCATCCACCAAAACCACTCACAAGGCTTTGGTCGACTTGAGACTATAGCAGAAGACACTTGCTCAAGGTGGCACGCAGTGAGACTGAACCCAGAAGGTTTAGTTTTTGAAAGCATTATATTTCGGTTGCCTACTTCCATGAGAGTTACCTTGTCTGTTGGAATACATTTTTTGATTACTGGCGTGTACAATACATGCTCACACATGTATGTATATATATATATATATATATGTATATATATATATATATATAGGTAAGTGGTAGGTTTGCCTCGATCCTTCAGGGGTAGTCTGAAGCATCCAAGCAACCAGGGGATGTTTAAATCCGGAGGCACTCCTGGGGATCACCTGTATGGGTACCGTCATGGGAAGAGGGCGTCCAGAGGCAGGTAATATGTTGCTTAAACCGTAGTTTATGCATTTACTTGGAGGACAATCAGTAAGTTGTCATAATAGTGTTTGGAGTGTGGACATTATGTAGACATTATGAACACAGGAGGTGTTTCTTTCTTTTTTTTATAAATCTCCTTTTACAAAACCACTACATTATAGGGATGTCAAAAAATCGACACCGGCCCCTAAGTGATGGCCTTGAAAAATTCTGTTTTAGTTGAATGAATCGAATCCAGCACTTATTTTGGTCTGCTTTGCTGAACTGCTAGGTTATAGGAGCATAAACACCAACACCAGTTATCAAGCAGTGATGGGAGACAGACACACAGACATGAGGAGACACACACACACATATATATATTCGATGGGCTTCTTTCAGTTTCCATCCACCAAAACCACTCACAAGGCTTTGGTCGGCTTGAGACTATAGCAGAAGACACTTGCTCAAGGTGGCACGCAGTGAGACTGAACCCAGAACCATGTGGTTGGGAAGCAAGCCTCTTACTACACATAATATGGTCTCAAATTCGTGTTCATCTCTCTCAGTTCCTTAAGAGTCTCTTCATTCCTTAAGAGTCTCTTCGTCTCAAGAAGATTAAGTTTGTCCAAAGACACCTGGAAAAGGTTTAGTTTTTGAAAGCATTATATTTCGGTTGCCTAGTTCCATGAGAGTTACCTTGTCTGTTGGAATACATTTTTAAATTACTGGCGTGTACAATACATGCTCACACATGTATGTATGTATATATATATATATATATATACATACATATGTATACATACATATATATACATATATATATATATATATATATATATATATATATATATATATATATATATATGTATATATATATATATATAGGTAAGTGGTAGGTTTGCCTCGATCCTTCAGGGGTAGTCTGAAGCATCCAAGCAACCAGGTGATGTTTAAATCCGGAGGCACTCTTGGGGATCACCTGTATGGGTACCATCATGGGAAGAGGGCGTCCAGAGGCAGGTAATATGTTGCTTAAACTGTAGTTTATGCATTTACTTGGAGGACAATCAGTAAGTTGTCATAATAGTGTTTGGAGTGTGGATATGTGTATACATATGAGTACGTACATGCACATATATGTTTGTGTGTGTATGCCCATATACATGTTTGTGTGAGTGTGTATGTATGTAGACATTATGAACACAGGAGGTGTTTCTTTCTTTTTTTTATAAATCTCCTTTTACAAAACCACTACATTATAGGGATGTCAAAAAACCGACACCGGCCCCTAAGTGATGGCCTTGAAAAATTCTGTTTTAGTCGAATGAATCGAATCCAGCACTTATTTTGGTCTGCTTTGCTGAACTGCTAGGTTATAGGAGCATAAACACCAACACCAGTTATCAAGCAGTAATGGGAGACAGACACACAGACATGAGGAGACACACACACACATACACAGACACATATATATTCGATGGGCTTCTTTCAGTTTCCATCCACCAAAACCACTCACAAGGCTTTGGTCGGCTTGAGACTATAGCAGAAGACACTTGCTCAAGGTGGCACGCAGTGAGACTGAACCCAGAACCATGTGGTTGGGAAGCAAGCCTCTTACTACACATAATATATGACAAAGATGGTGGGATAGGCTGGAAGTATAAGGTAAGTGATGACGTATGAACGGTCAAGGGGCCTTGCAAGTAAGACAGACATGTGAGCAGAAGGACAACTAGTGCGTATGACTTTTGCTTTCGGGCTTTCGCTTGGGACAGACATGGTGACCCCGCAAGAGTTCAGGGAAATTGGCGTTAGGTTCTGGCCAGAGGTTAGGTCGGTGTATCCTAAGTGGACAGTATAAATGTTGCGAGAGGACCCATGTGACAGATGAACCAAGCTTTTTAGCCCATTTCACACACCTGCTTATACCCACTGATCCACTGACTTGTACGAGTTAAGGCAGCTGGTGTATATATATATATATACAAACATATATGCTGTGTGTAGCATCGTGTGAAAGAGGGAGGCTAGTATATATTCAAAAAAAAAAAACTTTATGGCGCTGCTCCAGCATGGCCGCAGTCTAATGAATGAAACAAGTAAAAGAAAGAAAGGAACATGAGAAAAAAACCCCCATACATTTCGTATGTATACCTGTGGCTAAAGACACGCAGCTAGCTTTACTGATTGAGTGTGACAAGGGACGGATTGATGTCTAGCAAGATATATTTAAACGAAGTCTATGAAAAGCATTCGACAATCCAGAATCGACCCACCCTCTCTGATCGAAGTAACCAAGTCTCGAAGGTAAATTCTTCCATTTATTGTGAGATGATGGGGGGTGGATTGGTTCGCAAAAGTTTTGCTTCGTCTCGACGTTTCCATGGAACCTTTGATTTCTTTGTAGGATGCCAAGAAGATTCCGTCCAGATTCTCTGTTGTCGGCTGAATTCCTGATTGTTGTTTCTAAGTTATTTGGGGATGTAAGGTCGGTGGAGTTGCCTCCCCTTGTCCGTCTCTGGTTTGTGTTCGATAAGCCTGGGTTCATTTCTGTGTATGTTTTTGGTTTATTTTCCTTCAGCAAGGGCTTATCCGATGCCTATTCTACGATGAACTGTGTTTCGTAGTTAATAAACAAATTGCTTTGTCTTTGCCAGCCTTGTAGCGAGTTTGTTTCTTCAGCTTCACAAGTTGTTTGCCACAGTTTAAAGACACTTTCCAAGCGTTGACCATCTCAATGTTTCTTTAATTCGTTGTAGATTTCCTCATCTATGTTCTTCAATTTTTCTTCATTGCTCAGTGCTCTAAGCTTAAGCAGTTCTATTTCTGTCTTCATGTTTTCCAAGTGTTAGTTTCTCCCATAATTGTCTTTGTTGGTCCTGTTCGTTTGGAATACGTTTAATTTGGAGTTTATGAGGCAGAATTTAACCAGTGTTCATAAATTTCTGCCTTGTGCTTGTTTTTGATCATGTTCCAGAAAGTAACCTTTCTGGCTTTAAGTTTTTCATTCTATATGTGTATAATGCGGTTTTTAATTGATAGTGGAGGGGGATGGGCTTCTATCTTGTGTATCATCTGTAGGTGGATTTTCATTTAAGCAATTATTATGTGGTAAAGAATGAAGAGTGGTGCATAATTCGGACAAATGTTGATTGAGCTGTTGCAGGGATTGTTCTTTCTCTTCTTTTCCTCTTGTGTGGAGCGAGTGAGTTCATCAGTGTTGCTAATCAAAAGTCTCAAATTCGTGTTCATCTCTCTCAGTTCCTTAAGAGTCTCTTCATTCCTTAAGAGTCTCTTCGTCTCAAGAAGATTAAGTTTGTCCAAAGACACCTGGAAAAGGTTTAGTTTTTGAAAGCATTATATTTCGGTTGCCTAGTTCCATGAGAGTTACCTTGTCTGTTGGAATCCATTTTTAGATTACTGGCGTGTACAATACATGCTCACACATGTATGTATGTATGTATGTATATATATATATATATATATACATACATATGTATACATACATATATATACATATATATATATATATATATATATATATATATATATATGTATATATATATATATATAGGTAAGTGGTAGGTTTGCCTCGATCCTTCAGGGGTAGTCTGAAGCATCCAAGCAACCAGGGGATGTTTAAATCCGGAGGCACTCTTGGGGATCACCTGTATGGGTACCGTCATGGGAAGAGGGAGTCCAGAGGCAGGTAATATGTTGCTTAAACTGTAGTTTATGCATTTACTTGGAGGACAATCAGTAAGTTGTCATAATAGTGTTTGGAGTGTGGATATGTGTATACATATGAGTACGTACATGCACATATATGTTTGTGTGTGTATGCCCATATACATGTTTGTGTGAGTGTGTATGTATGTAGACATTATGAACACAGGAGGTGTTTCTTTCTTTTTTTTATAAATCTCCTTTTACAAAACCACTACATTATAGGGATGTCAAAAAACCGACACCGGCCCCTAAGTGATGGCCTTGAAACATTCTGTTTTAGTCGAATGAATCGAATCCAGCACTTATTTTGGTCTGCTTTGCTGAACTGCTAGGTTATAGGAGCATAAACACCAACACCAGTTATCAAGCAGTAATGGGAGACAGACACACAGACATGAGGAGACACACACACACATACACACACACATATATATTCGATGGGCTTCTTTCAGTTTCCATCCACCAAAACCACTCACAAGGCTTTGGTCGGCTTGAGACTATAGCAGAAGACACTTGCTCAAGGTGGCACGCAGTGAGACTGAACCCAGAACCATGTGGTTGGGAAGCAAGCCTCTTACTACACATAATATATGACAAAGATGGTGGGATAGGCTGGAAGTATAAGGTAAGTGATGACGTATGAACGGTCAAGGGGCCTTGCAAGTAAGACAGACATGTGAGCAGAAGGACAACTAGTGCGTATGACTTTTGCTTTCGGGCTTTCGCTTGGGACAGACATGGTGACCCCGCAAGAGTTCAGGGAAATTGGCGTTAGGTTCTGGCCAGAGGTTAGGTCGGTGTATCCTAAGTGGACAGTATAAATGTTGCGAGAGGACCCATGTGACAGATGAACCAAGCTTTTTAGCCCATTTCACACACCTGCTTATACCCACTGATCCACTGACTTGTACGAGTTAAGGCAGCTGGTGTATATATATATATACAAACATATATGCTGTGTGTAGCATCGTGTGAAAGAGGGAGGCTAGTATATATTCAAAAAAAAAAAACTTTATGGCGCGGCTCCAGCATGGCCGCAGTCTAATAAATGAAACAAGTAAAAGAAAGAAAGGAACATGAGAAAAAAAACCCCATACATTTCGTACGTATACCTGCGGCTAAAGACACGCAGCTAGCTTTACTGATTGAGTGTGACAAGGGACGGATTGATGTCTAGCAAGATATATTTAAACGAAGTCTATGAAAAGCATTCGACAATCCAGAATCGACCCACCCTCTCTGATCGAAGTAACCAAGTCTCGAAGGTAAATTCTTCCATTTATTGTGAGATGATGGGGGGTGGATTGGTTCGCAAAAGTTTTGCTTCGTCTCGACGTTTCCATGGAACCTTTGATTTCTTTGTAGGATGCCAAGAAGATTCCGTCCAGATTCTCTGTTGTCGGCTGAATTCCTGATTGTTGTTTCTAAGTTATTTGGGGATGTAAGGTCGGTGGAGTTGCCTCCCCTTGTCCGTCTCTGGTTTGTGTTCGATAAGCCTGGGTTCATTTCTGTGTATGTTTTTGGTTTATTTTCCTTCAGCAAGGGCTTATCCGATGCCTATTCTACGATGAACTGTGTTTCGTAGTTAATAAACAAATTGCTTTGTCTTTGCCAGCCTTGTAGCGAGTTTGTTTCTTCAGCTTCACAAGTTGTTTGCCACAGTTTAAAGACACTTTCCAAGCGTTGACTATCTCAATGTTTCTTTAATTCGTTGTAGATTTCCTCATCTATGTTCTTCAATTTTTCTTCATTGCTCAGCGCTCTAAGCTTAAGCAGTTCTATTTCTGTCTTCATGTTTTCCAAGTGTTAGTTTCTCCCATAATTGTCTTTGTTGGTCCTGTTCGTTTGGAATACGTTTAATTTGGAGTTTATGAGGCAGAATTTAACCAGTGTTCATAAATTTCTGCCTTGTGCTTGTTTTTGATCATGTTCCAGAAAGTAACCTTTCTGGCTTTAAGTTTTTCATTCTATATGTGTATAATGCGGTTTTTAGTTGCTAGTGGAGGGGGATGGGCTTCTATCTTGTGTATCATCTTTAGGTGGATTTTCATTTAAGCAATTATTATGTGGTAAAGAATGAAGAGTGGTGCATAATTTGGACAAATGTTGATTGAGCTGTTGCAGGGATTGTTCTTTCTCTTCTTTTCCTCTTGTGTGGAGCGAGTGAGTTCATCAGTGTTGCTAATCAAAAGTCTCAAATTCGTGTTCATCTCTCTCAGTTCCTTAAGAGTCTCTTCATTCCTTAAGAGTCTCTTCGTCTCAAGAAGATTAAGTTTGTCCAAAGACACCTGGAAAAGGTTTAGTTTTTGAAAGCATTATATTTCGGTTGCCTACTTCCATGAGAGTTACCTTGTCTGTTGGAATACATTTTTAGATTACTGGCGTGTACAATACATGCTCACACATGTATGTATGTGTATATATATATATATATATATATATATATATGTATGTATATATATATATATATAGGTAAGTGGTAGGTTTGCCTCGATCCTTCAGGGGTAGTCTGAAGCATCCAAGCAACCAGGGGATGTTTAAATCCGGAGGCACTCTTGGGGATCACCTGTATGGGTACCGTCATGGGAAGAGGGCGTCCAGAGGCAGGTAATATGTTGCTTAAACTGTAGTTTATGCATTTACTTGGAGGACAATCAGTAAGTTGTCATAATAGTGTTTGGAGTGTGGATATGTGTATACATATGAGTACGTACATGCACATATATGTTTGTGTGTGTATGCCCATATACATGTTTGTGTGAGTGTGTATGTATGTAGACATTATGAACACAGGAGGTGTTTCTTTCTTTTTTTTATAAATCTCCTTTTACAAAACCACTACATTATATGGATGTCAAAAAACCGACACCGGCCCCTAAGTGATGGCCTTGAAAAATTCTGTTTTAGTCGAATGAATCGAATCCAGCACTTATTTTGGTCTGCTTTGCTGAACTGCTAGGTTATAGGAGCATAAACACCAACACCAGTTATCAAGCAGTAATGGGAGACAGACACACAGACATGAGGAGACACACACACACATACACAGACACATATATATTCGATGGGCTTCTTTCAGTTTCCATCCACCAAAACCACTCACAAGGCTTTGGTCGGCTTGAGACTATAGCAGAAGACACTTGCTCAAGGTGGCACGCAGTGAGACTGAACCCAGAACCATGTGGTTGGGAAGCAAGCCTCTTACTACACATAATATATGACAAAGATGGTGGGATAGGCTGGAAGTATAAGGTAAGTGATGACGTATGAACGGTCAAGGGGCCTTGCAAGTAAGACAGACATGTGAGCAGAAGGACAACTAGTGCGTATGACTTTTGCTTTCGGGCTTTCGCTTGGGACAGACATGGTGACCCCGCAAGAGTTCAGGGAAATTGGCGTTAGGTTCTGGCCAGAGGTTAGGTCGGTGTATCCTAAGTGGACAGTATAAATGTTGCGAGAGGACCCATGTGACAGATGAACCAAGCTTTTTAGCCCATTTCACACACCTGCTTATACCCACTGATCCACTGACTTGTACGAGTTAAGGCAGCTGGTGTATATATATATATATACAAACATATATGCTGTGTGTAGCATCGTGTGAAAGAGGGAGGCTAGTATATATTCAAAAAAAAAAAACTTTATGGCGCTGCTCCAGCATGGCCGCAGTCTAATGAATGAAACAAGTAAAAGAAAGAAAGGAACATGGGAAAAAAAACCCCATACATTTCGTACGTATACCTGCGGCTAAAGACACGCAGCTAGCTTTACTGATTGAGTGTGACAAGGGACGGATTGATGTCTAGCAAGATATATTTAAACGAAGTCTATGAAAAGCATTCGACAATCCAGAATCGACCCACCCTCTCTGATCGAAGTAACCAAGTCTCGAAGGTAAATTCTTCCATTTATTGTGAGATGATGGGGGGTGGATTGGTTCGCAAAAGTTTTGCTTCGTCTCGACGTTTCCATGGAACCTTTGATTTCTTTGTAGGATGCCAAGAAGATTCCGTCCAGATTCTCTGTTGTCGGCTGAATTCCTGATTGTTGTTTCTAAGTTATTTGGGGATGTAAGGTCGGTGGAGTTGCCTCCCCTTGTCCGTCTCTGGTTTGTTTTCGATAAGCTTGGGTTCATTTCTGTGTATGTTTTTGCTTTATTTTCCTTCAGCAAGGGCTTATCCGATGCCTATTCTACGATGAACTGTGTTTCGTAGTTAATAAACAAATTGCTTTGTCTTTGCCAGCCTTGTAGCGAGTTTGTTTCTTCAGCTTCACAAGTTGTTTGCCACAGTTTAAAGACACTTTCCAAGCGTTGACCATCTCAATGTTTCTTTAATTCGTTGTAGATTTCCTCATCTATGTTCTTCAATTTTTCTTCATTGCTCAGCGCTCTAAGCTTAAGCAGTTCTATTTCTGTCTTCATGTTTTCCAAGTGTTAGTTTCTCCCATAATTGTCTTTGTTGGTCCTGTTCGTTTGGAATACGTTTAATTTGGAGTTTATGAGGCAGAATTTAACCAGTGTTCATAAATTTCTGCCTTGTGCTTGTTTTTGATCATGTTCCAGAAAGTAACCTTTCTGGCTTTAAGTTTTTCATTCTATATGTGTATAATGCGGTTTTTAGTTGCTAGTGGAGGGGGATGGGCTTCTATCTTGTGTATCATCTTTAGGTGGATTTTCATTTAAGCAATTATTATGTGGTAAAGAATGAAGAGTGGTGCATAATTTGGACAAATGTTGATTGAGCTGTTGCAGGGATTATTCTTTCTCTTCTTTTCCTCTTGTGTGGAGCGAGTGAGTTCATCAGTGTTGCTAATCAAAAGTCTCAAATTCGTGTTCATCTCTCTCAGTTCCTTAAGAGTCTCTTCATTCCTTAAGAGTCTCTTCGTCTCAAGAAGATTAAGTTTGTCCAAAGACACCTGGAAAAGGTTTAGTTTTTGAAAGCATTATATTTCGGTTGCCTACTTCCATGAGAGTTATCTTGTCTGTTGGAATACATTTTTAGATTACTGGCGTGTACAATACATGCTCACACATGTATGTATGTGTATATATATATATATATATATATATATATATATATATATATATATATATATGTATATATATATATAGGTAATTGGTAGGTTTGCCTCGATCCTTCAGGGGTAGTCTGAAGCATCCAAGCAACCAGGGGATGTTTAAATCCGGAGGCACTCCTGGGGATCACCTGTATGGGTACCGTCATGGGAAGAGGGCGTCCAGAGGCAGGTAATATGTTGCTTAAACCGTAGTTTATGCATTTACTTGGAGGACAATCAGTAAGTTGTCATAATAGTGTTTGGAGTGTGGATATGTGTATACATATGAGTACGTACATGCACATATATGTTTGTGTGTGTATGCCCATATACATGTTTGTGTGAGTGTGTATGTATGTAGACATTATGAACACAGGAGGTGTTTCTTTCTTTTTTTTATAAATCTCCTTTTACAAAACCACTACATTATATGGATGTCAAAAAACCGACACCGGCCCCTAAGTGATGGCCTTGAAAAATTCTGTTTTAGTCGAATGAATCGAATCCAGCACTTATTTTGGTCTGCTTTGCTGAACTGCTAGGTTATAGGAGCATAAACACCAACACCAGTTATCAAGCAGTGATGGGAGACACACACACACATATATATATTCGATGGGCTTCTTTCAGTTTCCATCCACCAAAACCACTCACAAGGCTTTGGTCGGCTTGAGACTATAGCAGAAGACACTTGCTCAAGGTGGCACGCAGTGAGACTGAACCCAGAACCATGTGGTTGGGAAGCAAGCCTCTTACTACACATAATATATGACAAAGATGGTGGGATAGGCTGGAAGTATAAGGTAGGTGATGACGTAGGAACGATCAAGGGGCCTTGCAAGTAAGACAGACATGTGAGCAGAAGGACAACTAGTGCGTATGACTTTTGCTTTCGGGCTTTCGCTTTGGACAGACATGGTGACCCCGCAAGAGTTCAGGGAAATTGGCGTTAGGTTCTGGCCAGAGGTTAGGTTGGTGTATCCTAAGTGGACAGTATAAATGTTGCGAGAGGACCCATGTGACAGATGAACCAAGCTTTTTAGCCCATTTCACACACCTGCCTATACCCACTGATCCACTGACTTGTACGAGTTAAGGCAGCTGGTGTATATATATATATATACAAACATATATGCTGTGTGTAGCATCGTGTGAAAGAGGGAGGCTAGTATATATTATATAAGAAAAACTTTAAGGCGCTGCTCCAGCATGGCCGCAGTCTAATGAATGAAACAAGTAAAACAAAGAAAGGAACATGAGAAAAAACCCCCATACATTTCGTACGTATACCTGCGGCTAAAGACACGCAGCTAGCTTTACTGATTGAGTGTGACAAGGGACGGATTGATGTCTAGCAAGATATATTTAAACGAAGTCTATGAAAAGCATTCGACAATCCAGAATCGACCCACCCTCTCTGATCGAAGTAACCAAGTCTCGAAGGTAAATTTTTCCATTTATTGTGAGATGATGGGGGGTAGATTGGTTCGCAAAAGTTTTGCTTCGTCTCGACGTTTCCATGGAACCTTTGATTTCTTTGTAGGATGCCAAGAAGATTCCGTCCAGATTCTCTGTTGTCGGCTGAATTCCTGATTGTTGTTTCTAAGTTATTTGGGGATGTAAGGTCGGTGGAGTTGCCTCCCCTTGTCCGTCTCTGGTTTGTGTTCGATAAGCCTGGGTTCATTTCTGTGTATGTTTTTGGTTTATTTTCCTTCAGCAAGGGCTTATCCGATGCCTATTCTACGATGAACTGTGTTTCGTAGTTAATAAACAAATTGCTTTGTCTTTGCCAGCCTTGTAGCGAGTTTGTTTCTTCAGCTTCACAAGTTGTTTGCCACAGTTTAAAGACACTTTCCAAGCGTTGACCATCTCAATGTTTCTTTAATTCGTTGTAGATTTCCTCATCTATGTTCTTCAATTTTTCTTCATTGCTCAGCGCTCTAAGCTTAAGCAGTTCTATTTCTGTCTTCATGTTTTCCAAGTGTTAGTTTCTCCCATAATTGTCTTTGTTGGTCCTGTTCGTTTGGAATACGTTTAATTTGGAGTTTATGAGGCAGAATTTAACCAGTGTTCATAAATTTCTGCCTTGTGCTTGTTTTTGATCATGTTCCAGAAAGTAACCTTTCTGGCTTTAAGTTTTTCATTTATATGTGTATAATGCGGTTTTTAATTGATAGTGGAGGTGGATGGGCTTCTATCTTGTGTATCATCTGTAGGTGGATTTTCATTTAAGCAATTATTATGTGGTAAAGAATGAAGAGTGGTGCATAATTCGGACAAATGTTGATTGAGCTGTTGCAGGGATTGTTCTTTCTCTTCTTTTCCTCTTGTGTGGAGCGAGTGAGTTCATCAGTGTTGCTAATCAAAAGTCTCAAATTCGTGTTCATCTCTCTCAGTTCCTTAAGAGTCTCTTCATTCCTTAAGAGTCTCTTCGTCTCAAGAAGATTAAGTTTGTCCAAAGACACCTGGAAAAGGTTTAGTTTTTGAAAGCATTATATTTCGGTTGCCTAGTTCCATGAGAGTTACCTTGTCTGTTGGAATACATTTTTAGATTACTGGCGTGTACAATACATGCTCACACATGTATGTATGTATGTATATATATATATATATATACATACATATGTATACATACATATATATATATATATATATATATATATATATATATATATATATATATATATATGTATATATATATATATATAGGTAAGTGGTAGGTTTGCCTCGATCCTTCAGGGGTAGTCTGAAGCATCCAAGCAACCAGGGGATGTTTAAATCCGGAGGCACTCTTGGGGATCACCTGTATGGGTACCGTCATGGGAAGAGGGCGTCCAGAGGCAGGTAATATGTTGCTTAAACTGTAGTTTATGCATTTACTTGGAGGACAATCAGTAAGTTGTCATAATAGTGTTTGGAGTGTGGATATGTGTATACATATGAGTACGTACAGGCACATATATGTTTGTGTGTGTATGCCCATATACATGTTTGTGTGAGTGTGTATGTATGTAGACATTATGAACACAGGAGGTGTTTCTTTCTTTTTTTTATAAATCTCCTTTTACAAAACCACTACATTATATGGATGTCAAAAAACCGACACCGGCCCCTAAGTGATGGCCTTGAAAAATTCTGTTTTAGTCGAATGAATAGAATCCAGCACTTATTTTGGTCTGCTTTGCTGAACTGCTAGGTTATAGGAGCATAAACACCAACACCAGTTATCAAGCAGTAATGGGAGACAGACACACAGACATGAGGAGACACACACACACATATATATTCGATGGGCTTCTTTCAGTTTCCATCCACCAAAACCACTCACAAGGCTTTGGTCGGCTTGAGACTATAGCAGAAGACACTTGCTCAAGGTGGCACGCAGTGAGACTGAACCCAGAACCATGTGGTTGGGAAGCAAGCCTCTTACTACACATAATATATGACAAAGATGGTGGGATAGGCTGGAAGTATAAGGTAAGTGATGACGTAGGAACGGTAAAGGGGCCTTGCAAGTAAGACAGACATGTGAGCAGAAGGACAACTAGTGCGTATGACTTTTGCTTTCGGGCTTTCGCTTGGGACAGACATGGTGACCCCGCAAGAGTTCAGGGAAATTGGCGTTAGGTTCTGGCCAGAGGTTAGGTCGGTGTATCCTAAGTGGACAGTATAAATGTTGCGAGAGGACCCATGTGACAGATGAACCAAGCTTTTTAGCCCATTTCACACACCTGCTTATACCCACTGATCCACTGACTTGTACGAGTTAAGGCAGCTGGTGTATATATATATATATATACAAACATATATGCTGTGTGTAGCATCGTGTGAAAGAGGGAGGCTAGTATATATTCAAAAAAAAAAAACTTTATGGCACTGCTCCAGCATGGCCGCAGTCTAATGAATGAAACAAGTAAAAGAAAGAAAGGAACATGAGAAAAAAACCCCCATACATTTCGTACGTATACCTGCGGCTAAAGACACGCAGCTAGCTTTACTGATTGAGTGTGACAAGGGACGGATTGATGTCTAGCAAGATATATTTAAACGAAGTCTATGAAAAGCATTCGACAATCCAGAATCGACCCACCCTCTCTGATCGAAGTAACCAAGTCTCGAAGGTAAATTCTTCCATTTATTGTGAGATGATGGGGGGTGGATTGGTTCGCAAAAGTTTTGCTTCGTCTCGACGTTTCCATGGAACCTTTGATTTCTTTGTAGGATGCCAAGAAGATTCCGTCCAGATTCTCTGTTGTCGGCTGAATTCCTGATTGTTGTTTCTAAGTTATTTGGGGATGTAAGGTCGGTGGAGTTGCCTCCCCTTGTCCGTCTCTGGTTTGTGTTCGATAAGCCTGGGTTCATTTCTGTGTATGTTTTTGGTTTATTTTCCTTCAGCAAGGGCTTATCCGATGCCTATTCTACAATGAACTGTGTTTCGTAGTTAATAAACAAATTGCTTTGTCTTTGCCAGCCTTGTAGCGAGTTTGTTTCTTCAGCTTCACAAGTTGTTTGCCACAGTTTAAAGACACTTTCCAAGCGTTGACCATCTCAATGTTTCTTTAATTCGTTGTAGATTTCCTCATCTATGTTCAATTTTTCTTCATTGCTCAGCGCTCTAAGCTTAAGCAGTTCTATTTCTGTCTTCATGTTTTCCAATTGTTAGTTTCTCCCATAATTGTCTTTGTTGGTCCTGTTCGTTTGGAATACGTTTAATTTGGAGTTTATGAGGCAGAATTTAACCAGTGTTCATAAATTTCTGCCTTGTGCTTGTTTTTGATCATGTTCCAGAAAGTAACCTTTCTGGCTTTAAGTTTTTCATTCTATATGTGTATAATGCGGTTTTTAGTTGCTAGTGGAGGGGGATGGGCTTCTATCTTGTGTATCATCTTTAGGTGGATTTTCATTTAAGCAATTATTATGTGGTAAAGAATGAAGAGTGGTGCATAATTTGGACAAATGTTGATTGAGCTGTTGCAGGGATTATTCTTTCTCTTCTTTTCCTCTTGTGTGGAGCGAGTGAGTTCATCAGTGTTGCTAATCAAAAGTCTCAAATTCGTGTTCATCTCTCTCAGTTCCTTAAGAGTCTCTTCATTCCTTAAGAGTCTCTTCGTCTCAAGAAGATTAAGTTTGTCCAAAGACACCTGGAAAAGGTTTAGTTTTTGAAAGCATTATATTTCGGTTGCCTACTTCCATGAGAGTTATCTTGTCTGTTGGAATACATTTTTAGATTACTGGCGTGTACAATACATGCTCACACATGTATGTATGTGTATATATATATATATATATATATATATATATATATATATATATATATATATATGTATATATATATATAGGTAATTGGTAGGTTTGCCTCGATCCTTCAGGGGTAGTCTGAAGCATCCAAGCAACCAGGGGATGTTTAAATCCGGAGGCACTCCTGGGGATCACCTGTATGGGTACCGTCATGGGAAGAGGGCGTCCAGAGGCAGGTAATATGTTGCTTAAACCGTAGTTTATGCATTTACTTGGAGGACAATCAGTAAGTTGTCATAATAGTGTTTGGAGTGTGGATATGTGTATACATATGAGTACGTACATGCACATATATGTTTGTGTGTGTATGCCCATATACATGTTTGTGTGAGTGTGTATGTATGTAGACATTATGAACACAGGAGGTGTTTCTTTCTTTTTTTTATAAATCTCCTTTTACAAAACCACTACATTATATGGATGTCAAAAAACCGACACCGGCCCCTAAGTGATGGCCTTGAAAAATTCTGTTTTAGTCGAATGAATCGAATCCAGCACTTATTTTGGTCTGCTTTGCTGAACTGCTAGGTTATAGGAGCATAAACACCAACACCAGTTATCAAGCAGTGATGGGAGACAGACACACAGACATGAGGAGACACACACACACATATATATATTCGATGGGCTTCTTTCAGTTTCCATCCACCAAAACCACTCACAAGGCTTTGGTCGGCTTGAGACTATAGCAGAAGACACTTGCTCAAGGTGGCACGCAGTGAGACTGAACCCAGAACCATGTGGTTGGGAAGCAAGCCTCTTACTACACATAATATATGACAAAGATGGTGGGATAGGCTGGAAGTATAAGGTAAGTGATGACGTATGAACGGTCAAGGGGCCTTGCAAGTAAGACAGACATGTGAGCAGAAGGACAACTAGTGCGTATGACTTTTGCTTTCGGGCTTTCGTTTGGGACAGACATGGTGACCCCGCAAGAGTTCAGGGAAATTGGCGTTAGGTTCTGGCCAGAGGTTAGGTCGGTGTATCCTAAGTGGACAGTATAAATGTTGCGAGAGGACCCATGTGACAGATGAACCAAGCTTTTTAGCCCATTTCACACACCTGCTTATACCCACTGATCCACTGACTTGTACGAGTTAAGGCAGCTGGTGTATATATATATATACAAACATATATGCTGTGTGTAGCATCGTGTGAAAGAGGGAGGCTAGTATATATTATATAAGAAAAACTTTAAGGCGCTGCTCCAGCATGGCCGCAGTCTAATGAATGAAACAAGTAAAACAAAGAAAGGAACATGAGAAAAAAAACCCATACATTTCGTACGTATACCTGCGGCTAAAGACACGCAGCTAGCTTTACTGATTGAGTGTGACAAGGGACGGATTGATGTCTAGCAGGATATATTTAAACGAAGTCTATGAAAAGCATTCGACAATCCAGAATCGACCCACCCTCTCTGATCGAAGTAACCAAGTTTCGAAGGTAAATTCTTCCATTTATTGTGAGATGATGGGGGGTGGATTGGTTCGCAAAAGTTTTGCTTCGTCTCGACGTTTCCATGGAACCTTTGATTTCTTTGTAGGATGCCAAGAAGATTCCGTCCAGATTCTCTGTTGTCGGCTGAATTCCTGATTGTTGTTTCTAAGTTATTTGGGGATGTAAGGTCGGTGGAGTTGCCTCCCCTTGTCCGTCTCTGGTTTGTTTTCGATAAGCTTGGGTTCATTTCTGTGTATGTTTTTGCTTTATTTTCCTTCAGCAAGGGCTTATCCGATGCCTATTCTACGATGAACTGTGTTTCGTAGTTAATAAACAAATTGCTTTGTCTTTGCCAGCCTTGTAGCGAGTTTGTTTCTTCAGCTTCACAAGTTGTTTGCCACAGTTTAAAGACACTTTCCAAGCGTTGACCATCTCAATGTTTCTTTAATTCGTTGTAGATTTCCTCATCTATGTTCTTCAATTTTTCTTCATTGCTCAGCGCTCTAAGCTTAAGCAGTTCTATTTCTGTCTTCATGTTTTCCAAGTGTTAGTTTCTCCCTTAATTGTCTTTGTTGGTCCTGTTCGTTTGGAATACGTTTAATTTGGAGTTTATGAGGCAGAATTTAACCAGTGTTCATAAATTTCTGCCTTGTGCTTGTTTTTTATGATGTTTCAGAAAGAAACCTTTCTGGCTTTAAGTTTTTCATTCTATATGTGTATAATGCGGTTTTTAATTGATAGTGGAGGGGGATGGGCTTCTATCTTGTGTATCATCTTTAGGTGGATTTTCATTTAAGCAATTATTATGTGGTAAAGAATGAAGAGTGGTGCATAATTTGGACAAATGTTGATTGAGCTGTTGCAGGGATTGTTCTTTCTCTTCTTTTCCTCTTGTGTGGAGCTAGTGAGTTCATCAGTGTTGCTAATCAAAAGTCTCAAATTCGTGTTCATCTCTCTCAGTTCCTTAAGAGTCTCTTCATTCCTTAAGAGTCTCTTCGTCTCAAGAAGATTAAGTTTGTCCAAAGACACCTGGAAAAGGTTTAGTTTTTGGAGGCATTATATTTCGGTTGCCTAGTTCCATGAGAGTTACCTTGTCTGTTGGAATACATTTTTTGATTACTGGTGTGTACAATACATGCTCACACATGTATGTATATATATATATATGTATATATGTATATATATATATAGGTAAGTGGTAGGTTTGCCTCGATCCTTCAGGGGTAGTCTGAAGCATCCAAGCAACCAGGGGATGTTTAAATCCGGAGGCACTCCTGGGGATCACCTGTATGGGTACCGTCATGGGAAGAGGGCGTCCAGAGGCAGGTAATATGTTGCTTAAACCATAGTTTATGCATTTACTTGGAGGACAATCAGTAAGTTGTCATAATAGTGTTTGGAGTGTGGATATGTGTATACATATGAGTACGTACATGCACATATATGTTTGTGTGTGTATGCCCATATACATGTTTGTGTGAGTGTGTATGTATGTAAACATTATGAACACAGGAGGTGTTTCTTTCTTTTTTTTATAAATCTCCTTTTACAAAACCACTACATTATAGGGATGTCAGAAAACCGACACCGGCCCCTAAGTGATGGCCTTGAAAAATTCTGTTTTAGTCGAATGAATCGAATCCAGCACTTATTTTAGTCTGCTTTGCTGAACTGCTAGGTTATAGGAGCATAAACACCAACACCAGTTATCAAGCAGTGATGGGAGACAGACACACAGACATGAGGAGACACACACACACATATATATTCGATGGGCTTCTTTCAGTTTCCATCCACCAAAACCACTCACAAGGCTTTGGTCGGCTTGAGACTATAGCAGAAGACACTTGCTCAAGGTGGCACGCAGTGAGACTGAACCCAGAACCATGTGGTTGGGAAGCAAGCCTCTTACTACACATAATATATGACAAAGATGGTGGGATAGGCTGGAAGTATAAGGTAAGTGATGACGTATGAACGGTCAAGGGGCCTTGCAAGTAAGACAGACATGTGAGCAGAAGGACAACTAGTGCGTATGACTTTTGCTTTCGGGCTTTCGCTTGGGACAGACATGGTGACCCCGCAAGAGTTCAGGGAAATTGGCGTTAGGTTCTGGCCAGAGGTTAGGTCGGTGTATCCTAAGTGGACAGTATAAATGTTGCGAGAGGACCCATGTGACAGATGAACCAAGCTTTTTAGCCCATTTCACACACCTGCTTATACCCACTGATCCACTGACTTGTACGAGTTAAGGCAGCTGGTGTATATATATATATACAAACATATATGCTGTGTGTAGCATCGTGTGAAAGAGGGAGGCTAGTATATATTATATAAGAAAAACTTTAAGGCGCTGCTCCAGCATGGCCGCAGTCTAATGAATGAAACAAGTAAAACAAAGAAAGGAACATGAGAAAAAAAACCCATACATTTCGTACGTATACCTGCGGCTAAAGACACGCAGCTAGCTTTACTGATTGAGTGTGACAAGGGACGGATTGATGTCTAGCAAGATATATTTAAACGAAGTCTATGAAAAGCATTCGACAATCCAGAATCGACCCACCCTCTCTGATCGAAGTAACCAAGTCTCGAAGGTAAATTCTTCCATTTATTGTGAGATGATGGGGGGTGGATTGGTTCGCAAAAGTTTTGCTTCGTCTCGACGTTTCCATGGAACCTTTGATTTCTTTGTAGGATGCCAAGAAGATTCCGTCCAGATTCTCTGTTGTCGGCTGAATTCCTGATTGTTGTTTCTAAGTTATTTGGGGATGTAAGGTCGGTGGAGTTGCCTCCCCTTGTCCGTCTCTGGTTTGTTTTCAATAAGCTTGGGTTCATTTCTGTGTATGTTTTTGCTTTATTTTCCTTCAGCAAGGGCTTATCCGATGCCTATTCTACGATGAACTGTGTTTCGTAGTTAATAAACAAATTGCTTTGTCTTTGCCAGCCTTGTAGCGAGTTTGTTTCTTCAGCTTCACAAGTTGTTTGCCACAGTTTAAAGACACTTTCCAAGCGTTGACCATCTCAATGTTTCTTTAATTCGTTGTAGATTTCCTCATCTATGTTCTTCAATTTTTCTTCATTGCTCAGCGCTCTAAGCTTAAGCAGTTCTATTTCTGTCTTCATGTTTTCCAAGTGTTAGTTTCTCCCTTAATTGTCTTTGTTGGTCCTGTTCGTTTGGAATACGTTTAATTTGGAGTTTATGAGGCAGAATTTAACCAGTGTTCATAAATTTCTGCCTTGTGCTTGTTTTTGATCATGTTCCAGAAAGTAACCTTTCTGGCTTTAAGTTTCTCATTCTATATGTGTATAATGCGGTTTTTAATTGATAGTGGAGGGGGATGGGCTTCTATCTTGTGTATCATCTTTAGGTGGATTTTCATTTAAGCAATTATTATGTGGTAAAGAATGAAGAGTGGTGCATCATTTGGACAAATGTTGATTGAGCTGTTGCGCGGATTGTTCTTTCTCTTCTTTTCCTCTTGTGTGGAGCGAGTGAGTTCATCAGTGTTGCTAATCAAAAGTCTCAAATTCGTGTTCATCTCTCTCAGTTCCTTAAGAGTCTCTTCATTCCTTAAGAGTCTCTTCGTCTCAAGAAGATTAAGTTTGTCCAAAGACACCTGGAAAAGGTTTAGTTTTTGAAAGCATTATATTTCGGTTGCCTACTTCCATGAGAGTTACCTTGTCTGTTGGAATACATTTTTTGATTACTGGCGTGTACAATACATGCTCACACATGTATGTATATATATATATATATATATATATATGTATATATATATATATATATAGGTAAGTGGTAGGTTTGCCTCGATCCTTCAGGGGTAGTCTGAAGCATCCAAGCAACCAGGGGATGTTTAAATCCGGAGGCACTCCTGGGGATCACCTGTATGGGTACCGTCATGGGAAGAGGGCGTCCAGAGGCAGGTAATATGTTGCTTAAACCATAGTTTATGCATTTACTTGGAGGACAATCAGTAAGTTGTCATAATAGTGTTTGGAGTGTGGATATGTGTATACATATGAGTACGTACATGCACATATATGTTTGTGTGTGTATGCCCATATACATGTTTGTGTGAGTGTGTATGTATGTAAACATTATGAACACAGGAGGTGTTTCTTTCTTTTTTTTATAAATCTCCTTTTACAAAACCACTACATTATAGGGATGTCAGAAAACCGACACCGGCCCCTAAGTGATGGCCTTGAAAAATTCTGTTTTAGTCGAATGAATCGAATCCAGCACTTATTTTAGTCTGCTTTGCTGAACTGCTAGGTTATAGGAGCATAAACACCAACACCAGTTATCAAGCAGTGATGGGAGACAGACACACAGACATGAGGAGACACACACACACATATATATTCGATGGGCTTCTTTCAGTTTCCATCCACCAAAACCACTCACAAGGCTTTGGTCGGCTTGAGACTATAGCAGAAGACACTTGCTCAAGGTGGCACGCAGTGAGACTGAACCCAGAACCATGTGGTTGGGAAGCAAGCCTCTTACTACACATAATATATGACAAAGATGGTGGGATAGGCTGGAAGTATAAGGTAAGTGATGACGTATGAACGGTCAAGGGGCCTTGCAAGTAAGACAGACATGTGAGCAGAAGGACAACTAGTGCGTATGACTTTTGCTTTCGGGCTTTCGCTTGGGACAGACATGGTGACCCCGCAAGAGTTCAGGGAAATTGGCGTTAGGTTCTGGCCAGAGGTTAGGTCGGTGTATCCTAAGTGGACAGTATAAATGTTGCGAGAGGACCCATGTGACAGATGAACCAAGCTTTTTAGCCCATTTCACACACCTGCTTATACCCACTGATCCACTGACTTGTACGAGTTAAGGCAGCTGGTGTATATATATATATACAAACATATATGCTGTGTGTAGCATCGTGTGAAAGAGGGAGGCTAGTATATATTATATAAGAAAAACTTTAAGGCGCTGCTCCAGCATGGCCGCAGTCTAATGAATGAAACAAGTAAAACAAAGAAAGGAACATGAGAAAAAAAACCCATACATTTCGTACGTATACCTGCGGCTAAAGACACGCAGCTAGCTTTACTGATTGAGTGTGACAAGGGACGGATTGATGTCTAGCAAGATATATTTAAACGAAGTCTATGAAAAGCATTCGACAATCCAGAATCGACCCACCCTCTCTGATCGAAGTAACCAAGTCTCGAAGGTAAATTCTTCCATTTATTGTGAGATGATGGGGGGTGGATTGGTTCGCAAAAGTTTTGCTTCGTCTCGACGTTTCCATGGAACCTTTGATTTCTTTGTAGGATGCCAAGAAGATTCCGTCCAGATTCTCTGTTGTCGGCTGAATTCCTGATTGTTGTTTCTAAGTTATTTGGGGATGTAAGGTCGGTGGAGTTGCCTCCCCTTGTCCGTCTCTGGTTTGTTTTCAATAAGCTTGGGTTCATTTCTGTGTATGTTTTTGCTTTATTTTCCTTCAGCAAGGGCTTATCCGATGCCTATTCTACGATGAACTGTGTTTCGTAGTTAATAAACAAATTGCTTTGTCTTTGCCAGCCTTGTAGCGAGTTTGTTTCTTCAGCTTCACAAGTTGTTTGCCACAGTTTAAAGACACTTTCCAAGCGTTGACCATCTCAATGTTTCTTTAATTCGTTGTAGATTTCCTCATCTATGTTCTTCAATTTTTCTTCATTGCTCAGCGCTCTAAGCTTAAGCAGTTCTATTTCTGTCTTCATGTTTTCCAAGTGTTAGTTTCTCCCTTAATTGTCTTTGTTGGTCCTGTTCGTTTGGAATACGTTTAATTTGGAGTTTATGAGGCAGAATTTAACCAGTGTTCATAAATTTCTGCCTTGTGCTTGTTTTTGATCATGTTCCAGAAAGTAACCTTTCTGGCTTTAAGTTTCTCATTCTATATGTGTATAATGCGGTTTTTAATTGATAGTGGAGGGGGATGGGCTTCTATCTTGTGTATCATCTTTAGGTGGATTTTCATTTAAGCAATTATTATGTGGTAAAGAATGAAGAGTGGTGCATCATTTGGACAAATGTTGATTGAGCTGTTGCGCGGATTGTTCTTTCTCTTCTTTTCCTCTTGTGTGGAGCGAGTGAGTTCATCAGTGTTGCTAATCAAAAGTCTCAAATTCGTGTTCATCTCTCTCAGTTCCTTAAGAGTCTCTTCATTCCTTAAGAGTCTCTTCGTCTCAAGAAGATTAAGTTTGTCCAAAGACACCTGGAAAAGGTTTAGTTTTTGAAAGCATTATATTTCGGTTGCCTACTTCCATGAGAGTTACCTTGTCTGTTGGAATACATTTTTTGATTACTGGCGTGTACAATACATGCTCACACATGTATGTATATATATATATATATATATATATATGTATATATATATATATATATAGGTAAGTGGTAGGTTTGCCTCGATCCTTCAGGGGTAGTCTGAAGCATCCAAGCAACCAGGGGATGTTTAAATCCGGAGGCACTCCTGGGGATCACCTGTATGGGTACCGTCATGGGAAGAGGGCGTCCAGAGGCAAGTAATATGTTGCTTAAACCGTAGTTTATGCATTTACTTGGAGGACAATCAGTAAGTTGTCATAATAGTGTTTGGAGTGTGGATATGTGTATACATATGAGTACGTACATGCACATATATGTTTGTGTGTGTATGCCCATATACATGTTTGTGTGAGTGTGTATGTATGTAGACATTATGAACACAGGAGGTGTTTCTTTCTTTTTTTTATAAATCTCCTTTTACAAAACCACTACATTATAGGGATGTCAGAAAACCGACACCGGCCCCTAAGTGATGGCCTTGAAAAATTCTGTTTTAGTCGAATGAATCGAATCCAGCACTTATTTTGGTCTGCTTTGCTGAACTGCTAGGTTATAGGAGCATAAACACCAACACCAGTTATCAAGCAGTGATGGGAGACAGACACACAGACATGAGGAGACACACACACACATATATATATTCGATGGGCTTCTTTCAGTTTCCATCCACCAAAACCACTCACAAGGCTTTGGTCGACTTGAGACTATAGCAGAAGACACTTGCTCAAGGTGGCACGCAGTGAGACTGAACCCAGAAGGTTTAGTTTTTGAAAGCATTATATTTCGGTTGCCTACTTCCATGAGAGTTACCTTGTCTGTTGGAATACATTTTTTGATTACTGGCGTGTACAATACATGCTCACACATGTATGTATATATATATATATATATATGTATATATATATATATATATAGGTAAGTGGTAGGTTTGCCTCGATCCTTCAGGGGTAGTCTGAAGCATCCAAGCAACCAGGGGATGTTTAAATCCGGAGGCACTCCTGGGGATCACCTGTATGGGTACCGTCATGGGAAGAGGGCGTCCAGAGGCAGGTAATATGTTGCTTAAACCGTAGTTTATGCATTTACTTGGAGGACAATCAGTAAGTTGTCATAATAGTGTTTGGAGTGTGGACATTATGTAGACATTATGAACACAGGAGGTGTTTCTTTCTTTTTTTTATAAATCTCCTTTTACAAAACCACTACATTATAGGGATGTCAAAAAATCGACACCGGCCCCTAAGTGATGGCCTTGAAAAATTCTGTTTTAGTTGAATGAATCGAATCCAGCACTTATTTTGGTCTGCTTTGCTGAACTGCTAGGTTATAGGAGCATAAACACCAACACCAGTTATCAAGCAGTGATGGGAGACAGACACACAGACATGAGGAGACACACACACACATATATATATTCGATGGGCTTCTTTCAGTTTCCATCCACCAAAACCACTCACAAGGCTTTGGTCGGCTTGAGACTATAGCAGAAGACACTTGCTCAAGGTGGCACGCAGTGAGACTGAACCCAGAACCATGTGGTTGGGAAGCAAGCCTCTTACTACACATAATATGGTCTCAAATTCGTGTTCATCTCTCTCAGTTCCTTAAGAGTCTCTTCATTCCTTAAGAGTCTCTTCGTCTCAAGAAGATTAAGTTTGTCCAAAGACACCTGGAAAAGGTTTAGTTTTTGAAAGCATTATATTTCGGTTGCCTAGTTCCATGAGAGTTACCTTGTCTGTTGGAATACATTTTTAAATTACTGGCGTGTACAATACATGCTCACACATGTATGTATGTATATATATATATATATATATACATACATATGTATACATACATATATATACATATATATATATATATATATATATATATATATATATATATATATATATATATGTATATATATATATATATAGGTAAGTGGTAGGTTTGCCTCGATCCTTCAGGGGTAGTCTGAAGCATCCAAGCAACCAGGTGATGTTTAAATCCGGAGGCACTCTTGGGGATCACCTGTATGGGTACCATCATGGGAAGAGGGCGTCCAGAGGCAGGTAATATGTTGCTTAAACTGTAGTTTATGCATTTACTTGGAGGACAATCAGTAAGTTGTCATAATAGTGTTTGGAGTGTGGATATGTGTATACATATGAGTACGTACATGCACATATATGTTTGTGTGTGTATGCCCATATACATGTTTGTGTGAGTGTGTATGTATGTAGACATTATGAACACAGGAGGTGTTTCTTTCTTTTTTTTATAAATCTCCTTTTACAAAACCACTACATTATAGGGATGTCAAAAAACCGACACCGGCCCCTAAGTGATGGCCTTGAAAAATTCTGTTTTAGTCGAATGAATCGAATCCAGCACTTATTTTGGTCTGCTTTGCTGAACTGCTAGGTTATAGGAGCATAAACACCAACACCAGTTATCAAGCAGTAATGGGAGACAGACACACAGACATGAGGAGACACACACACACATACACAGACACATATATATTCGATGGGCTTCTTTCAGTTTCCATCCACCAAAACCACTCACAAGGCTTTGGTCGGCTTGAGACTATAGCAGAAGACACTTGCTCAAGGTGGCACGCAGTGAGACTGAACCCAGAACCATGTGGTTGGGAAGCAAGCCTCTTACTACACATAATATATGACAAAGATGGTGGGATAGGCTGGAAGTATAAGGTAAGTGATGACGTATGAACGGTCAAGGGGCCTTGCAAGTAAGACAGACATGTGAGCAGAAGGACAACTAGTGCGTATGACTTTTGCTTTCGGGCTTTCGCTTGGGACAGACATGGTGACCCCGCAAGAGTTCAGGGAAATTGGCGTTAGGTTCTGGCCAGAGGTTAGGTCGGTGTATCCTAAGTGGACAGTATAAATGTTGCGAGAGGACCCATGTGACAGATGAACCAAGCTTTTTAGCCCATTTCACACACCTGCTTATACCCACTGATCCACTGACTTGTACGAGTTAAGGCAGCTGGTGTATATATATATATATACAAACATATATGCTGTGTGTAGCATCGTGTGAAAGAGGGAGGCTAGTATATATTCAAAAAAAAAAAACTTTATGGCGCTGCTCCAGCATGGCCGCAGTCTAATGAATGAAACAAGTAAAAGAAAGAAAGGAACATGAGAAAAAAACCCCCATACATTTCGTATGTATACCTGTGGCTAAAGACACGCAGCTAGCTTTACTGATTGAGTGTGACAAGGGACGGATTGATGTCTAGCAAGATATATTTAAACGAAGTCTATGAAAAGCATTCGACAATCCAGAATCGACCCACCCTCTCTGATCGAAGTAACCAAGTCTCGAAGGTAAATTCTTCCATTTATTGTGAGATGATGGGGGGTGGATTGGTTCGCAAAAGTTTTGCTTCGTCTCGACGTTTCCATGGAACCTTTGATTTCTTTGTAGGATGCCAAGAAGATTCCGTCCAGATTCTCTGTTGTCGGCTGAATTCCTGATTGTTGTTTCTAAGTTATTTGGGGATGTAAGGTCGGTGGAGTTGCCTCCCCTTGTCCGTCTCTGGTTTGTGTTCGATAAGCCTGGGTTCATTTCTGTGTATGTTTTTGGTTTATTTTCCTTCAGCAAGGGCTTATCCGATGCCTATTCTACGATGAACTGTGTTTCGTAGTTAATAAACAAATTGCTTTGTCTTTGCCAGCCTTGTAGCGAGTTTGTTTCTTCAGCTTCACAAGTTGTTTGCCACAGTTTAAAGACACTTTCCAAGCGTTGACCATCTCAATGTTTCTTTAATTCGTTGTAGATTTCCTCATCTATGTTCTTCAATTTTTCTTCATTGCTCAGTGCTCTAAGCTTAAGCAGTTCTATTTCTGTCTTCATGTTTTCCAAGTGTTAGTTTCTCCCATAATTGTCTTTGTTGGTCCTGTTCGTTTGGAATACGTTTAATTTGGAGTTTATGAGGCAGAATTTAACCAGTGTTCATAAATTTCTGCCTTGTGCTTGTTTTTGATCATGTTCCAGAAAGTAACCTTTCTGGCTTTAAGTTTTTCATTCTATATGTGTATAATGCGGTTTTTAATTGATAGTGGAGGTGGATGGGCTTCTATCTTGTGTATCATCTGTAGGTGGATTTTCATTTAAGCAATTATTATGTGGTAAAGAATGAAGAGTGGTGCATAATTCGGACAAATGTTGATTGAGCTGTTGCAGGGATTGTTCTTTCTCTTCTTTTCCTCTTGTGTGGAGCGAGTGAGTTCATCAGTGTTGCTAATCAAAAGTCTCAAATTCGTGTTCATCTCTCTCAGTTCCTTAAGAGTCTCTTCATTCCTTAAGAGTCTCTTCGTCTCAAGAAGATTAAGTTTGTCCAAAGACACCTGGAAAAGGTTTAGTTTTTGAAAGCATTATATTTCGGTTGCCTAGTTCCATGAGAGTTACCTTGTCTGTTGGAATCCATTTTTAGATTACTGGCGTGTACAATACATGCTCACACATGTATGTATGTATGTATGTATATATATATATATATATATACATACATATGTATACATACATATATATACATATATATATATATATATATATATATATATATATATATGTATATATATATATATATAGGTAAGTGGTAGGTTTGCCTCGATCCTTCAGGGGTAGTCTGAAGCATCCAAGCAACCAGGGGATGTTTAAATCCGGAGGCACTCTTGGGGATCACCTGTATGGGTACCGTCATGGGAAGAGGGAGTCCAGAGGCAGGTAATATGTTGCTTAAACTGTAGTTTATGCATTTACTTGGAGGACAATCAGTAAGTTGTCATAATAGTGTTTGGAGTGTGGATATGTGTATACATATGAGTACGTACATGCACATATATGTTTGTGTGTGTATGCCCATATACATGTTTGTGTGAGTGTGTATGTATGTAGACATTATGAACACAGGAGGTGTTTCTTTCTTTTTTTTATAAATCTCCTTTTACAAAACCACTACATTATAGGGATGTCAAAAAACCGACACCGGCCCCTAAGTGATGGCCTTGAAACATTCTGTTTTAGTCGAATGAATCGAATCCAGCACTTATTTTGGTCTGCTTTGCTGAACTGCTAGGTTATAGGAGCATAAACACCAACACCAGTTATCAAGCAGTAATGGGAGACAGACACACAGACATGAGGAGACACACACACACATACACACACACATATATATTCGATGGGCTTCTTTCAGTTTCCATCCACCAAAACCACTCACAAGGCTTTGGTCGGCTTGAGACTATAGCAGAAGACACTTGCTCAAGGTGGCACGCAGTGAGACTGAACCCAGAACCATGTGGTTGGGAAGCAAGCCTCTTACTACACATAATATATGACAAAGATGGTGGGATAGGCTGGAAGTATAAGGTAAGTGATGACGTATGAACGGTCAAGGGGCCTTGCAAGTAAGACAGACATGTGAGCAGAAGGACAACTAGTGCGTATGACTTTTGCTTTCGGGCTTTCGCTTGGGACAGACATGGTGACCCCGCAAGAGTTCAGGGAAATTGGCGTTAGGTTCTGGCCAGAGGTTAGGTCGGTGTATCCTAAGTGGACAGTATAAATGTTGCGAGAGGACCCATGTGACAGATGAACCAAGCTTTTTAGCCCATTTCACACACCTGCTTATACCCACTGATCCACTGACTTGTACGAGTTAAGGCAGCTGGTGTATATATATATATACAAACATATATGCTGTGTGTAGCATCGTGTGAAAGAGGGAGGCTAGTATATATTCAAAAAAAAAAAACTTTATGGCGCGGCTCCAGCATGGCCGCAGTCTAATAAATGAAACAAGTAAAAGAAAGAAAGGAACATGAGAAAAAAAACCCCATACATTTCGTACGTATACCTGCGGCTAAAGACACGCAGCTAGCTTTACTGATTGAGTGTGACAAGGGACGGATTGATGTCTAGCAAGATATATTTAAACGAAGTCTATGAAAAGCATTCGACAATCCAGAATCGACCCACCCTCTCTGATCGAAGTAACCAAGTCTCGAAGGTAAATTCTTCCATTTATTGTGAGATGATGGGGGGTGGATTGGTTCGCAAAAGTTTTGCTTCGTCTCGACGTTTCCATGGAACCTTTGATTTCTTTGTAGGATGCCAAGAAGATTCCGTCCAGATTCTCTGTTGTCGGCTGAATTCCTGATTGTTGTTTCTAAGTTATTTGGGGATGTAAGGTCGGTGGAGTTGCCTCCCCTTGTCCGTCTCTGGTTTGTGTTCGATAAGCCTGGGTTCATTTCTGTGTATGTTTTTGGTTTATTTTCCTTCAGCAAGGGCTTATCCGATGCCTATTCTACGATGAACTGTGTTTCGTAGTTAATAAACAAATTGCTTTGTCTTTGCCAGCCTTGTAGCGAGTTTGTTTCTTCAGCTTCACAAGTTGTTTGCCACAGTTTAAAGACACTTTCCAAGCGTTGACTATCTCAATGTTTCTTTAATTCGTTGTAGATTTCCTCATCTATGTTCTTCAATTTTTCTTCATTGCTCAGCGCTCTAAGCTTAAGCAGTTCTATTTCTGTCTTCATGTTTTCCAAGTGTTAGTTTCTCCCATAATTGTCTTTGTTGGTCCTGTTCGTTTGGAATACGTTTAATTTGGAGTTTATGAGGCAGAATTTAACCAGTGTTCATAAATTTCTGCCTTGTGCTTGTTTTTGATCATGTTCCAGAAAGTAACCTTTCTGGCTTTAAGTTTTTCATTCTATATGTGTATAATGCGGTTTTTAGTTGCTAGTGGAGGGGGATGGGCTTCTATCTTGTGTATCATCTTTAGGTGGATTTTCATTTAAGCAATTATTATGTGGTAAAGAATGAAGAGTGGTGCATAATTTGGACAAATGTTGATTGAGCTGTTGCAGGGATTGTTCTTTCTCTTCTTTTCCTCTTGTGTGGAGCGAGTGAGTTCATCAGTGTTGCTAATCAAAAGTCTCAAATTCGTGTTCATCTCTCTCAGTTCCTTAAGAGTCTCTTCATTCCTTAAGAGTCTCTTCGTCTCAAGAAGATTAAGTTTGTCCAAAGACACCTGGAAAAGGTTTAGTTTTTGAAAGCATTATATTTCGGTTGCCTACTTCCATGAGAGTTACCTTGTCTGTTGGAATACATTTTTAGATTACTGGCGTGTACAATACATGCTCACACATGTATGTATGTGTATATATATATATATATATATATATATATATGTATGTATATATATATATATATAGGTAAGTGGTAGGTTTGCCTCGATCCTTCAGGGGTAGTCTGAAGCATCCAAGCAACCAGGGGATGTTTAAATCCGGAGGCACTCTTGGGGATCACCTGTATGGGTACCGTCATGGGAAGAGGGCGTCCAGAGGCAGGTAATATGTTGCTTAAACTGTAGTTTATGCATTTACTTGGAGGACAATCAGTAAGTTGTCATAATAGTGTTTGGAGTGTGGATATGTGTATACATATGAGTACGTACATGCACATATATGTTTGTGTGTGTATGCCCATATACATGTTTGTGTGAGTGTGTATGTATGTAGACATTATGAACACAGGAGGTGTTTCTTTCTTTTTTTTATAAATCTCCTTTTACAAAACCACTACATTATATGGATGTCAAAAAACCGACACCGGCCCCTAAGTGATGGCCTTGAAAAATTCTGTTTTAGTCGAATGAATCGAATCCAGCACTTATTTTGGTCTGCTTTGCTGAACTGCTAGGTTATAGGAGCATAAACACCAACACCAGTTATCAAGCAGTAATGGGAGACAGACACACAGACATGAGGAGACACACACACACATACACAGACACATATATATTCGATGGGCTTCTTTCAGTTTCCATCCACCAAAACCACTCACAAGGCTTTGGTCGGCTTGAGACTATAGCAGAAGACACTTGCTCAAGGTGGCACGCAGTGAGACTGAACCCAGAACCATGTGGTTGGGAAGCAAGCCTCTTACTACACATAATATATGACAAAGATGGTGGGATAGGCTGGAAGTATAAGGTAAGTGATGACGTATGAACGGTCAAGGGGCCTTGCAAGTAAGACAGACATGTGAGCAGAAGGACAACTAGTGCGTATGACTTTTGCTTTCGGGCTTTCGCTTGGGACAGACATGGTGACCCCGCAAGAGTTCAGGGAAATTGGCGTTAGGTTCTGGCCAGAGGTTAGGTCGGTGTATCCTAAGTGGACAGTATAAATGTTGCGAGAGGACCCATGTGACAGATGAACCAAGCTTTTTAGCCCATTTCACACACCTGCTTATACCCACTGATCCACTGACTTGTACGAGTTAAGGCAGCTGGTGTATATATATATATATACAAACATATATGCTGTGTGTAGCATCGTGTGAAAGAGGGAGGCTAGTATATATTCAAAAAAAAAAAACTTTATGGCGCTGCTCCAGCATGGCCGCAGTCTAATGAATGAAACAAGTAAAAGAAAGAAAGGAACATGGGAAAAAAAACCCCATACATTTCGTACGTATACCTGCGGCTAAAGACACGCAGCTAGCTTTACTGATTGAGTGTGACAAGGGACGGATTGATGTCTAGCAAGATATATTTAAACGAAGTCTATGAAAAGCATTCGACAATCCAGAATCGACCCACCCTCTCTGATCGAAGTAACCAAGTCTCGAAGGTAAATTCTTCCATTTATTGTGAGATGATGGGGGGTGGATTGGTTCGCAAAAGTTTTGCTTCGTCTCGACGTTTCCATGGAACCTTTGATTTCTTTGTAGGATGCCAAGAAGATTCCGTCCAGATTCTCTGTTGTCGGCTGAATTCCTGATTGTTGTTTCTAAGTTATTTGGGGATGTAAGGTCGGTGGAGTTGCCTCCCCTTGTCCGTCTCTGGTTTGTTTTCGATAAGCTTGGGTTCATTTCTGTGTATGTTTTTGCTTTATTTTCCTTCAGCAAGGGCTTATCCGATGCCTATTCTACGATGAACTGTGTTTCGTAGTTAATAAACAAATTGCTTTGTCTTTGCCAGCCTTGTAGCGAGTTTGTTTCTTCAGCTTCACAAGTTGTTTGCCACAGTTTAAAGACACTTTCCAAGCGTTGACCATCTCAATGTTTCTTTAATTCGTTGTAGATTTCCTCATCTATGTTCTTCAATTTTTCTTCATTGCTCAGCGCTCTAAGCTTAAGCAGTTCTATTTCTGTCTTCATGTTTTCCAAGTGTTAGTTTCTCCCATAATTGTCTTTGTTGGTCCTGTTCGTTTGGAATACGTTTAATTTGGAGTTTATGAGGCAGAATTTAACCAGTGTTCATAAATTTCTGCCTTGTGCTTGTTTTTGATCATGTTCCAGAAAGTAACCTTTCTGGCTTTAAGTTTTTCATTCTATATGTGTATAATGCGGTTTTTAGTTGCTAGTGGAGGGGGATGGGCTTCTATCTTGTGTATCATCTTTAGGTGGATTTTCATTTAAGCAATTATTATGTGGTAAAGAATGAAGAGTGGTGCATAATTTGGACAAATGTTGATTGAGCTGTTGCAGGGATTATTCTTTCTCTTCTTTTCCTCTTGTGTGGAGCGAGTGAGTTCATCAGTGTTGCTAATCAAAAGTCTCAAATTCGTGTTCATCTCTCTCAGTTCCTTAAGAGTCTCTTCATTCCTTAAGAGTCTCTTCGTCTCAAGAAGATTAAGTTTGTCCAAAGACACCTGGAAAAGGTTTAGTTTTTGAAAGCATTATATTTCGGTTGCCTACTTCCATGAGAGTTATCTTGTCTGTTGGAATACATTTTTAGATTACTGGCGTGTACAATACATGCTCACACATGTATGTATGTGTATATATATATATATATATATATATATATATATATATATATATATATATATGTATATATATATATAGGTAATTGGTAGGTTTGCCTCGATCCTTCAGGGGTAGTCTGAAGCATCCAAGCAACCAGGGGATGTTTAAATCCGGAGGCACTCCTGGGGATCACCTGTATGGGTACCGTCATGGGAAGAGGGCGTCCAGAGGCAGGTAATATGTTGCTTAAACCGTAGTTTATGCATTTACTTGGAGGACAATCAGTAAGTTGTCATAATAGTGTTTGGAGTGTGGATATGTGTATACATATGAGTACGTACATGCACATATATGTTTGTGTGTGTATGCCCATATACATGTTTGTGTGAGTGTGTATGTATGTAGACATTATGAACACAGGAGGTGTTTCTTTCTTTTTTTTATAAATCTCCTTTTACAAAACCACTACATTATATGGATGTCAAAAAACCGACACCGGCCCCTAAGTGATGGCCTTGAAAAATTCTGTTTTAGTCGAATGAATCGAATCCAGCACTTATTTTGGTCTGCTTTGCTGAACTGCTAGGTTATAGGAGCATAAACACCAACACCAGTTATCAAGCAGTGATGGGAGACACACACACACATATATATATTCGATGGGCTTCTTTCAGTTTCCATCCACCAAAACCACTCACAAGGCTTTGGTCGGCTTGAGACTATAGCAGAAGACACTTGCTCAAGGTGGCACGCAGTGAGACTGAACCCAGAACCATGTGGTTGGGAAGCAAGCCTCTTACTACACATAATATATGACAAAGATGGTGGGATAGGCTGGAAGTATAAGGTAGGTGATGACGTAGGAACGATCAAGGGGCCTTGCAAGTAAGACAGACATGTGAGCAGAAGGACAACTAGTGCGTATGACTTTTGCTTTCGGGCTTTCGCTTTGGACAGACATGGTGACCCCGCAAGAGTTCAGGGAAATTGGCGTTAGGTTCTGGCCAGAGGTTAGGTTGGTGTATCCTAAGTGGACAGTATAAATGTTGCGAGAGGACCCATGTGACAGATGAACCAAGCTTTTTAGCCCATTTCACACACCTGCCTATACCCACTGATCCACTGACTTGTACGAGTTAAGGCAGCTGGTGTATATATATATATATACAAACATATATGCTGTGTGTAGCATCGTGTGAAAGAGGGAGGCTAGTATATATTATATAAGAAAAACTTTAAGGCGCTGCTCCAGCATGGCCGCAGTCTAATGAATGAAACAAGTAAAACAAAGAAAGGAACATGAGAAAAAACCCCCATACATTTCGTACGTATACCTGCGGCTAAAGACACGCAGCTAGCTTTACTGATTGAGTGTGACAAGGGACGGATTGATGTCTAGCAAGATATATTTAAACGAAGTCTATGAAAAGCATTCGACAATCCAGAATCGACCCACCCTCTCTGATCGAAGTAACCAAGTCTCGAAGGTAAATTTTTCCATTTATTGTGAGATGATGGGGGGTAGATTGGTTCGCAAAAGTTTTGCTTCGTCTCGACGTTTCCATGGAACCTTTGATTTCTTTGTAGGATGCCAAGAAGATTCCGTCCAGATTCTCTGTTGTCGGCTGAATTCCTGATTGTTGTTTCTAAGTTATTTGGGGATGTAAGGTCGGTGGAGTTGCCTCCCCTTGTCCGTCTCTGGTTTGTGTTCGATAAGCCTGGGTTCATTTCTGTGTATGTTTTTGGTTTATTTTCCTTCAGCAAGGGCTTATCCGATGCCTATTCTACGATGAACTGTGTTTCGTAGTTAATAAACAAATTGCTTTGTCTTTGCCAGCCTTGTAGCGAGTTTGTTTCTTCAGCTTCACAAGTTGTTTGCCACAGTTTAAAGACACTTTCCAAGCGTTGACCATCTCAATGTTTCTTTAATTCGTTGTAGATTTCCTCATCTATGTTCTTCAATTTTTCTTCATTGCTCAGCGCTCTAAGCTTAAGCAGTTCTATTTCTGTCTTCATGTTTTCCAAGTGTTAGTTTCTCCCATAATTGTCTTTGTTGGTCCTGTTCGTTTGGAATACGTTTAATTTGGAGTTTATGAGGCAGAATTTAACCAGTGTTCATAAATTTCTGCCTTGTGCTTGTTTTTGATCATGTTCCAGAAAGTAACCTTTCTGGCTTTAAGTTTTTCATTTATATGTGTATAATGCGGTTTTTAATTGATAGTGGAGGTGGATGGGCTTCTATCTTGTGTATCATCTGTAGGTGGATTTTCATTTAAGCAATTATTATGTGGTAAAGAATGAAGAGTGGTGCATAATTCGGACAAATGTTGATTGAGCTGTTGCAGGGATTGTTCTTTCTCTTCTTTTCCTCTTGTGTGGAGCGAGTGAGTTCATCAGTGTTGCTAATCAAAAGTCTCAAATTCGTGTTCATCTCTCTCAGTTCCTTAAGAGTCTCTTCATTCCTTAAGAGTCTCTTCGTCTCAAGAAGATTAAGTTTGTCCAAAGACACCTGGAAAAGGTTTAGTTTTTGAAAGCATTATATTTCGGTTGCCTAGTTCCATGAGAGTTACCTTGTCTGTTGGAATACATTTTTAGATTACTGGCGTGTACAATACATGCTCACACATGTATGTATGTATGTATATATATATATATATATACATACATATGTATACATACATATATATATATATATATATATATATATATATATATATATATATATATATATATGTATATATATATATATATAGGTAAGTGGTAGGTTTGCCTCGATCCTTCAGGGGTAGTCTGAAGCATCCAAGCAACCAGGGGATGTTTAAATCCGGAGGCACTCTTGGGGATCACCTGTATGGGTACCGTCATGGGAAGAGGGCGTCCAGAGGCAGGTAATATGTTGCTTAAACTGTAGTTTATGCATTTACTTGGAGGACAATCAGTAAGTTGTCATAATAGTGTTTGGAGTGTGGATATGTGTATACATATGAGTACGTACAGGCACATATATGTTTGTGTGTGTATGCCCATATACATGTTTGTGTGAGTGTGTATGTATGTAGACATTATGAACACAGGAGGTGTTTCTTTCTTTTTTTTATAAATCTCCTTTTACAAAACCACTACATTATATGGATGTCAAAAAACCGACACCGGCCCCTAAGTGATGGCCTTGAAAAATTCTGTTTTAGTCGAATGAATAGAATCCAGCACTTATTTTGGTCTGCTTTGCTGAACTGCTAGGTTATAGGAGCATAAACACCAACACCAGTTATCAAGCAGTAATGGGAGACAGACACACAGACATGAGGAGACACACACACACATATATATTCGATGGGCTTCTTTCAGTTTCCATCCACCAAAACCACTCACAAGGCTTTGGTCGGCTTGAGACTATAGCAGAAGACACTTGCTCAAGGTGGCACGCAGTGAGACTGAACCCAGAACCATGTGGTTGGGAAGCAAGCCTCTTACTACACATAATATATGACAAAGATGGTGGGATAGGCTGGAAGTATAAGGTAAGTGATGACGTAGGAACGGTAAAGGGGCCTTGCAAGTAAGACAGACATGTGAGCAGAAGGACAACTAGTGCGTATGACTTTTGCTTTCGGGCTTTCGCTTGGGACAGACATGGTGACCCCGCAAGAGTTCAGGGAAATTGGCGTTAGGTTCTGGCCAGAGGTTAGGTCGGTGTATCCTAAGTGGACAGTATAAATGTTGCGAGAGGACCCATGTGACAGATGAACCAAGCTTTTTAGCCCATTTCACACACCTGCTTATACCCACTGATCCACTGACTTGTACGAGTTAAGGCAGCTGGTGTATATATATATATATATACAAACATATATGCTGTGTGTAGCATCGTGTGAAAGAGGGAGGCTAGTATATATTCAAAAAAAAAAAACTTTATGGCACTGCTCCAGCATGGCCGCAGTCTAATGAATGAAACAAGTAAAAGAAAGAAAGGAACATGAGAAAAAAACCCCCATACATTTCGTACGTATACCTGCGGCTAAAGACACGCAGCTAGCTTTACTGATTGAGTGTGACAAGGGACGGATTGATGTCTAGCAAGATATATTTAAACGAAGTCTATGAAAAGCATTCGACAATCCAGAATCGACCCACCCTCTCTGATCGAAGTAACCAAGTCTCGAAGGTAAATTCTTCCATTTATTGTGAGATGATGGGGGGTGGATTGGTTCGCAAAAGTTTTGCTTCGTCTCGACGTTTCCATGGAACCTTTGATTTCTTTGTAGGATGCCAAGAAGATTCCGTCCAGATTCTCTGTTGTCGGCTGAATTCCTGATTGTTGTTTCTAAGTTATTTGGGGATGTAAGGTCGGTGGAGTTGCCTCCCCTTGTCCGTCTCTGGTTTGTGTTCGATAAGCCTGGGTTCATTTCTGTGTATGTTTTTGGTTTATTTTCCTTCAGCAAGGGCTTATCCGATGCCTATTCTACAATGAACTGTGTTTCGTAGTTAATAAACAAATTGCTTTGTCTTTGCCAGCCTTGTAGCGAGTTTGTTTCTTCAGCTTCACAAGTTGTTTGCCACAGTTTAAAGACACTTTCCAAGCGTTGACCATCTCAATGTTTCTTTAATTCGTTGTAGATTTCCTCATCTATGTTCAATTTTTCTTCATTGCTCAGCGCTCTAAGCTTAAGCAGTTCTATTTCTGTCTTCATGTTTTCCAATTGTTAGTTTCTCCCATAATTGTCTTTGTTGGTCCTGTTCGTTTGGAATACGTTTAATTTGGAGTTTATGAGGCAGAATTTAACCAGTGTTCATAAATTTCTGCCTTGTGCTTGTTTTTGATCATGTTCCAGAAAGTAACCTTTCTGGCTTTAAGTTTTTCATTCTATATGTGTATAATGCGGTTTTTAGTTGCTAGTGGAGGGGGATGGGCTTCTATCTTGTGTATCATCTTTAGGTGGATTTTCATTTAAGCAATTATTATGTGGTAAAGAATGAAGAGTGGTGCATAATTTGGACAAATGTTGATTGAGCTGTTGCAGGGATTATTCTTTCTCTTCTTTTCCTCTTGTGTGGAGCGAGTGAGTTCATCAGTGTTGCTAATCAAAAGTCTCAAATTCGTGTTCATCTCTCTCAGTTCCTTAAGAGTCTCTTCATTCCTTAAGAGTCTCTTCGTCTCAAGAAGATTAAGTTTGTCCAAAGACACCTGGAAAAGGTTTAGTTTTTGAAAGCATTATATTTCGGTTGCCTACTTCCATGAGAGTTATCTTGTCTGTTGGAATACATTTTTAGATTACTGGCGTGTACAATACATGCTCACACATGTATGTATGTGTATATATATATATATATATATATATATATATATATATATATATATATATATATGTATATATATATATAGGTAATTGGTAGGTTTGCCTCGATCCTTCAGGGGTAGTCTGAAGCATCCAAGCAACCAGGGGATGTTTAAATCCGGAGGCACTCCTGGGGATCACCTGTATGGGTACCGTCATGGGAAGAGGGCGTCCAGAGGCAGGTAATATGTTGCTTAAACCGTAGTTTATGCATTTACTTGGAGGACAATCAGTAAGTTGTCATAATAGTGTTTGGAGTGTGGATATGTGTATACATATGAGTACGTACATGCACATATATGTTTGTGTGTGTATGCCCATATACATGTTTGTGTGAGTGTGTATGTATGTAGACATTATGAACACAGGAGGTGTTTCTTTCTTTTTTTTATAAATCTCCTTTTACAAAACCACTACATTATATGGATGTCAAAAAACCGACACCGGCCCCTAAGTGATGGCCTTGAAAAATTCTGTTTTAGTCGAATGAATCGAATCCAGCACTTATTTTGGTCTGCTTTGCTGAACTGCTAGGTTATAGGAGCATAAACACCAACACCAGTTATCAAGCAGTGATGGGAGACACACACACACATATATATATTCGATGGGCTTCTTTCAGTTTCCATCCACCAAAACCACTCACAAGGCTTTGGTCGGCTTGAGACTATAGCAGAAGACACTTGCTCAAGGTGGCACGCAGTGAGACTGAACCCAGAACCATGTGGTTGGGAAGCAAGCCTCTTACTACACATAATATATGACAAAGATGGTGGGATAGGCTGGAAGTATAAGGTAGGTGATGACGTAGGAACGATCAAGGGGCCTTGCAAGTAAGACAGACATGTGAGCAGAAGGACAACTAGTGCGTATGACTTTTGCTTTCGGGCTTTCGCTTTGGACAGACATGGTGACCCCGCAAGAGTTCAGGGAAATTGGCGTTAGGTTCTGGCCAGAGGTTAGGTTGGTGTATCCTAAGTGGACAGTATAAATGTTGCGAGAGGACCCATGTGACAGATGAACCAAGCTTTTTAGCCCATTTCACACACCTGCTTATACCCACTGATCCACTGACTTGTACGAGTTAAGGCAGCTGGTGTATATATATATATATACAAACATATATGCTGTGTGTAGCATCGTGTGAAAGAGGGAGGCTAGTATATATTATATAAGAAAAACTTTAAGGCGCTGCTCCAGCATGGCCGCAGTCTAATGAATGAAACAAGTAAAACAAAGAAAGGAACATGAGAAAAAACCCCCATACATTTCGTACGTATACCTGCGGCTAAAGACACGCAGCTAGCTTTACTGATTGAGTGTGACAAGGGACGGATTGATGTCTAGCAAGATATATTTAAACGAAGTCTATGAAAAGCATTCGACAATCCAGAATCGACCCACCCTCTCTGATCGAAGTAACCAAGTCTCGAAGGTAAATTCTTCCATTTATTGTGAGATGATGGGGGGTAGATTGGTTCGCAAAAGTTTTGCTTCGTCTCGACGTTTCCATGGAACCTTTGATTTCTTTGTAGGATGCCAAGAAGATTCCGTCCAGATTCTCTGTTGTCGGCTGAATTCCTGATTGTTGTTTCTAAGTTATTTGGGGATGTAAGGTCGGTGGAGTTGCCTCCCCTTGTCCGTCTCTGGTTTGTGTTCGATAAGCCTGGGTTCATTTCTGTGTATGTTTTTGGTTTATTTTCCTTCAGCAAGGGCTTATCCGATGCCTATTCTACGATGAACTGTGTTTCGTAGTTAATAAACAAATTGCTTTGTCTTTGCCAGCCTTGTAGCGAGTTTGTTTCTTCAGCTTCACAAGTTGTTTGCCACAGTTTAAAGACACTTTCCAAGCGTTGACCATCTCAATGTTTCTTTAATTCGTTGTAGATTTCCTCATCTATGTTCTTCAATTTTTCTTCATTGCTCAGCGCTCTAAGCTTAAGCAGTTCTATTTCTGTCTTCATGTTTTCCAAGTGTTAGTTTCTCCCATAATTGTCTTTGTTGGTCCTGTTCGTTTGGAATACGTTTAATTTGGAGTTTATGAGGCAGAATTTAACCAGTGTTCATAAATTTCTGCCTTGTGCTTGTTTTTGATCATGTTCCAGAAAGTAACCTTTCTGGCTTTAAGTTTTTCATTCTATATGTGTATAATGCGGTTTTTAATTGATAGTGGAGGTGGATGGGCTTCTATCTTGTGTATCATCTGTAGGTGGATTTTCATTTAAGCAATTATTATGTGGTAAAGAATGAAGAGTGGTGCATAATTCGGACAAATGTTGATTGAGCTGTTGCAGGGATTGTTCTTTCTCTTCTTTTCCTCTTGTGTGGAGCGAGTGAGTTCATCAGTGTTGCTAATCAAAAGTCTCAAATTCGTGTTCATCTCTCTCAGTTCCTTAAGAGTCTCTTCATTCCTTAAGAGTCTCTTCGTCTCAAGAAGATTAAGTTTGTCCAAAGACACCTGGAAAAGGTTTAGTTTTTGAAAGCATTATATTTCGGTTGCCTAGTTCCATGAGAGTTACCTTGTCTGTTGGAATACATTTTTAGATTACTGGCGTGTACAATACATGCTCACACATGTATGTATGTATGTATATATATATATATATATACATACATATGTATACATACATATATATATATATATATATATATATATATATATATATATATATATATATGTATATATATATATATATATAGGTAAGTGGTAGGTTTGCCTCGATCCTTCAGGGGTAGTCTGAAGCATCCAAGCAACCAGGGGATGTTTAAATCCGGAGGCACTCTTGGGGATCACCTGTATGGGTACCGTCATGGGAAGAGGGCGTCCAGAGGCAGGTAATATGTTGCTTAAACTGTAGTTTATACATTTACTTGGAGGACAATCAGTAAGTTGTCATAATAGTGTTTGGAGTGTGGATATGTGTATACATATGAGTACGTACAGGCACATATATGTTTGTGTGTGTATGCCCATATACATGTTTGTGTGAGTGTGTATGTATGTAGACATTATGAACACAGGAGGTGTTTCTTTCTTTTTTTTATAAATCTCCTTTTACAAAACCACTACATTATATGGATGTCAAAAAACCGACACCGGCCCCTAAGTGATGGCCTTGAAAAATTCTGTTTTAGTCGAATGAATAGAATCCAGCACTTATTTTGGTCTGCTTTGCTGAACTGCTAGGTTATAGGAGCATAAACACCAACACCAGTTATCAAGCAGTAATGGGAGACAGACACACAGACATGAGGAGACACACACACACATATATATTCGATGGGCTTCTTTCAGTTTCCATCCACCAAAACCACTCACAAGGCTTTGGTCGGCTTGAGACTATAGCAGAAGACACTTGCTCAAGGTGGCACGCAGTGAGACTGAACCCAGAACCATGTGGTTGGGAAGCAAGCCTCTTACTACACATAATATATGACAAAGATGGTGGGATAGGCTGGAAGTATAAGGTAAGTGATGACGTAGGAACGGTAAAGGGGCCTTGCAAGTAAGACAGACATGTGAGCAGAAGGACAACTAGTGCGTATGACTTTTGCTTTCGGGCTTTCGCTTGGGACAGACATGGTGACCCCGCAAGAGTTCAGGGAAATTGGCGTTAGGTTCTGGCCAGAGGTTAGGTCGGTGTATCCTAAGTGGACAGTATAAATGTTGCGAGAGGACCCATGTGACAGATGAACCAAGCTTTTTAGCCCATTTCACACACCTGCTTATACCCACTGATCCACTGACTTGTACGAGTTAAGGCAGCTGGTGTATATATATATATATATACAAACATATATGCTGTGTGTAGCATCGTGTGAAAGAGGGAGGCTAGTATATATTCAAAAAAAAAAACTTTATGGCACTGCTCCAGCATGGCCGCAGTCTAATGAATGAAACAAGTAAAAGAAAGAAAGGAACATGAGAAAAAAACCCCCATACATTTCGTACGTATACCTGCGGCTAAAGACACGCAGCTAGCTTTACTGATTGAGTGTGACAAGGGACGGATTGATGTCTAGCAAGATATATTTAAACGAAGTCTATGAAAAGCATTCGACAATCCAGAATCGACCCACCATCTCTGATCGAAGTAACCAAGTCTCGAAGGTAAATTCTTCCATTTATTGTGAGATGATGGGGGGTGGATTGGTTCGCAAAAGTTTTGCTTCGTCTCGACGTTTCCATGGAACCTTTGATTTCTTTGTAGGATGCCAAGAAGATTCCGTCCAGATTCTCTGTTGTCGGCTGAATTCCTGATTGTTGTTTCTAAGTTATTTGGGGATGTAAGGTCGGTGGAGTTGCCTCCCCTTGTCCGTCTCTGGTTTGTGTTCGATAAGCCTGGGTTCATTTCTGTGTATGTTTTTGGTTTATTTTCCTTCAGCAAGGGCTTATCCGATGCCTATTCTACGATGAACTGTGTTTCGTAGTTAATAAACAAATTGCTTTGTCTTTGCCAGCCTTGTAGCGAGTTTGTTTCTTCAGCTTCACAAGTTGTTTGCCACAGTTTAAAGACACTTTCCAAGCGTTGACCATCTCAATGTTTCTTTAATTCGTTGTAGATTTCCTCAACTATGTTCAATTTTTCTTCATTGCTCAGCGCTCTAAGCTTAAGCAGTTCTATTTCTGTCTTCATGTTTTCCAATTGTTAGTTTCTCCCATAATTGTCTTTGTTGGTCCTGTTCGTTTGGAATACGTTTAATTTGGAGTTTATGAGGCAGAATTTAACCAGTGTTCATAAATTTCTGCCTTGTGCTTGTTTTTGATCATGTTCCAGAAAGTAACCTTTCTGGCTTTAAGTTTTTCATTCTATATGTGTATAATGCGGTTTTTAATTGATAGTGGAGGTGGATGGGCTTCTATCTTGTGTATCATCTGTAGGTGGATTTTCATTTAAGCAATTATTATGTGGTAAAGAATGAAGAGTGGTGCATAATTCGGACAAATGTTGATTGAGCTGTTGCAGGGATTGTTCTTTCTCTTCTTTTCCTCTTGTGTGGAGCGAGTGAGTTCATCAGTGTTGCTAATCAAAAGTCTCAAATTCGTGTTCATCTCTCTCAGTTCCTTAAGAGTCTCTTCATTCCTTAAGAGTCTCTTCGTCTCAAGAAGATTAAGTTTGTCCAAAGACACCTGGAAAAGGTTTAGTTTTTGAAAGCATTATATTTCGGTTGCCTAGTTCCATGAGAGTTACCTTGTCTGTTGGAATACATTTTTAGATTACTGGCGTGTACAATACATGCTCACACATGTATGTATGTATGTATATATATATATATATATACATACATATGTATACATACATATATATATATATATATATATATATATATATATATATATATATATATATATATGTATATATATATATATATAGGTAAGTGGTAGGTTTGCCTCGATCCTTCAGGGGTAGTCTGAAGCATCCAAGCAACCAGGGGATGTTTAAATCCGGAGGCACTCTTGGGGATCACCTGTATGGGTACCGTCATGGGAAGAGGGCGTCCAGAGGCAGGTAATATGTTGCTTAAACTGTAGTTTATACATTTACTTGGAGGACAATCAGTAAGTTGTCATAATAGTGTTTGGAGTGTGGATATGTGTATACATATGAGTACGTACAGGCACATATATGTTTGTGTGTGTATGCCCATATACATGTTTGTGTGAGTGTGTATGTATGTAGACATTATGAACACAGGAGGTGTTTCTTTCTTTTTTTTATAAATCTCCTTTTACAAAACCACTACATTATATGGATGTCAAAAAACCGACACCGGCCCCTAAGTGATGGCCTTGAAAAATTCTGTTTTAGTCGAATGAATAGAATCCAGCACTTATTTTGGTCTGCTTTGCTGAACTGCTAGGTTATAGGAGCATAAACACCAACACCAGTTATCAAGCAGTAATGGGAGACAGACACACAGACATGAGGAGACACACACACACATATATATTCGATGGGCTTCTTTCAGTTTCCATCCACCAAAACCACTCACAAGGCTTTGGTCGGCTTGAGACTATAGCAGAAGACACTTGCTCAAGGTGGCACGCAGTGAGACTGAACCCAGAACCATGTGGTTGGGAAGCAAGCCTCTTACTACACATAATATATGACAAAGATGGTGGGATAGGCTGGAAGTATAAGGTAAGTGATGACGTAGGAACGGTAAAGGGGCCTTGCAAGTAAGACAGACATGTGAGCAGAAGGACAACTAGTGCGTATGACTTTTGCTTTCGGGCTTTCGCTTGGGACAGACATGGTGACCCCGCAAGAGTTCAGGGAAATTGGCGTTAGGTTCTGGCCAGAGGTTAGGTCGGTGTATCCTAAGTGGACAGTATAAATGTTGCGAGAGGACCCATGTGACAGATGAACCAAGCTTTTTAGCCCATTTCACACACCTGCTTATACCCACTGATCCACTGACTTGTACGAGTTAAGGCAGCTGGTGTATATATATATATATATACAAACATATATGCTGTGTGTAGCATCGTGTGAAAGAGGGAGGCTAGTATATATTCAAAAAAAAAAACTTTATGGCACTGCTCCAGCATGGCCGCAGTCTAATGAATGAAACAAGTAAAAGAAAGAAAGGAACATGAGAAAAAAACCCCCATACATTTCGTACGTATACCTGCGGCTAAAGACACGCAGCTAGCTTTACTGATTGAGTGTGACAAGGGACGGATTGATGTCTAGCAAGATATATTTAAACGAAGTCTATGAAAAGCATTCGACAATCCAGAATCGACCCACCATCTCTGATCGAAGTAACCAAGTCTCGAAGGTAAATTCTTCCATTTATTGTGAGATGATGGGGGGTGGATTGGTTCGCAAAAGTTTTGCTTCGTCTCGACGTTTCCATGGAACCTTTGATTTCTTTGTAGGATGCCAAGAAGATTCCGTCCAGATTCTCTGTTGTCGGCTGAATTCCTGATTGTTGTTTCTAAGTTATTTGGGGATGTAAGGTCGGTGGAGTTGCCTCCCCTTGTCCGTCTCTGGTTTGTGTTCGATAAGCCTGGGTTCATTTCTGTGTATGTTTTTGGTTTATTTTCCTTCAGCAAGGGCTTATCCGATGCCTATTCTACAATGAACTGTGTTTCGTAGTTAATAAACAAATTGCTTTGTCTTTGCCAGCCTTGTAGCGAGTTTGTTTCTTCAGCTTCACAAGTTGTTTGCCACAGTTTAAAGACACTTTCCAAGCGTTGACCATCTCAATGTTTCTTTAATTCGTTGTAGATTTCCTCATCTATGTTCAATTTTTCTTCATTGCTCAGCGCTCTAAGCTTAAGCAGTTCTATTTCTGTCTTCATGTTTTCCAATTGTTAGTTTCTCCCATAATTGTCTTTGTTGGTCCTGTTCGTTTGGAATACGTTTAATTTGGAGTTTATGAGGCAGAATTTAACCAGTGTTCATAAATTTCTGCCTTGTGCTTGTTTTTGATCATGTTCCAGAAAGTAACCTTTCTGGCTTTAAGTTTTTCATTCTATATGTGTATAATGCGGTTTTTAGTTGCTAGTGGAGGGGGATGGGCTTCTATCTTGTGTATCATCTTTAGGTGGATTTTCATTTAAGCAATTATTATGTGGTAAAGAATGAAGAGTGGTGCATAATTTGGACAAATGTTGATTGAGCTGTTGCAGGGATTATTCTTTCTCTTCTTTTCCTCTTGTGTGGAGCGAGTGAGTTCATCAGTGTTGCTAATCAAAAGTCTCAAATTCGTGTTCATCTCTCTCAGTTCCTTAAGAGTCTCTTCATTCCTTAAGAGTCTCTTCGTCTCAAGAAGATTAAGTTTGTCCAAAGACACCTGGAAAAGGTTTAGTTTTTGAAAGCATTATATTTCGGTTGCCTACTTCCATGAGAGTTATCTTGTCTGTTGGAATACATTTTTAGATTACTGGCGTGTACAATACATGCTCACACATGTATGTATGTGTATATATATATATATATATATATATATATATATATATATATGTATATATATATATAGGTAATTGGTAGGTTTGCCTCGATCCTTCAGGGGTAGTCTGAAGCATCCAAGCAACCAGGGGATGTTTAAATCCGGAGGCACTCCTGGGGATCACCTGTATGGGTACCGTCATGGGAAGAGGGCGTCCAGAGGCAGGTAATATGTTGCTTAAACCGTAGTTTATGCATTTACTTGGAGGACAATCAGTAAGTTGTCATAATAGTGTTTGGAGTGTGGATATGTGTATACATATGAGTACGTACATGCACATATATGTTTGTGTGTGTATGCCCATATACATGTTTGTGTGAGTGTGTATGTATGTAGACATTATGAACACAGGAGGTGTTTCTTTCTTTTTTTTATAAATCTCCTTTTACAAAACCACTACATTATATGGATGTCAAAAAACCGACACCGGCCCCTAAGTGATGGCCTTGAAAAATTCTGTTTTAGTCGAATGAATCGAATCCAGCACTTATTTTGGTCTGCTTTGCTGAACTGCTAGGTTATAGGAGCATAAACACCAACACCAGTTATCAAGCAGTGATGGGAGACACACACACACATATATATATTCGATGGGCTTCTTTCAGTTTCCATCCACCAAAACCACTCACAAGGCTTTGGTCGGCTTGAGACTATAGCAGAAGACACTTGCTCAAGGTGGCACGCAGTGAGACTGAACCCAGAACCATGTGGTTGGGAAGCAAGCCTCTTACTACACATAATATATGACAAAGATGGTGGGATAGGCTGGAAGTATAAGGTAGGTGATGACGTAGGAACGATCAAGGGGCCTTGCAAGTAAGACAGACATGTGAGCAGAAGGACAACTAGTGCGTATGACTTTTGCTTTCGGGCTTTCGCTTTGGACAGACATGGTGACCCCGCAAGAGTTCAGGGAAATTGGCGTTAGGTTCTGGCCAGAGGTTAGGTTGGTGTATCCTAAGTGGACAGTATAAATGTTGCGAGAGGACCCATGTGACAGATGAACCAAGCTTTTTAGCCCATTTCACACACCTGCTTATACCCACTGATCCACTGACTTGTACGAGTTAAGGCAGCTGGTGTATATATATATATATACAAACATATATGCTGTGTGTAGCATCGTGTGAAAGAGGGAGGCTAGTATATATTATATAAGAAAAACTTTAAGGCGCTGCTCCAGCATGGCCGCAGTCTAATGAATGAAACAAGTAAAACAAAGAAAGGAACATGAGAAAAAACCCCCATACATTTCGTACGTATACCTGCGGCTAAAGACACGCAGCTAGCTTTACTGATTGAGTGTGACAAGGGACGGATTGATGTCTAGCAAGATATATTTAAACGAAGTCTATGAAAAGCATTCGACAATCCAGAATCGACCCACCCTCTCTGATCGAAGTAACCAAGTCTCGAAGGTAAATTCTTCCATTTATTGTGAGATGATGGGGGGTAGATTGGTTCGCAAAAGTTTTGCTTCGTCTCGACGTTTCCATGGAACCTTTGATTTCTTTGTAGGATGCCAAGAAGATTCCGTCCAGATTCTCTGTTGTCGGCTGAATTCCTGATTGTTGTTTCTAAGTTATTTGGGGATGTAAGGTCGGTGGAGTTGCCTCCCCTTGTCCGTCTCTGGTTTGTGTTCGATAAGCCTGGGTTCATTTCTGTGTATGTTTTTGGTTTATTTTCCTTCAGCAAGGGCTTATCCGATGCCTATTCTACGATGAACTGTGTTTCGTAGTTAATAAACAAATTGCTTTGTCTTTGCCAGCCTTGTAGCGAGTTTGTTTCTTCAGCTTCACAAGTTGTTTGCCACAGTTTAAAGACACTTTCCAAGCGTTGACCATCTCAATGTTTCTTTAATTCGTTGTAGATTTCCTCATCTATGTTCTTCAATTTTTCTTCATTGCTCAGCGCTCTAAGCTTAAGCAGTTCTATTTCTGTCTTCATGTTTTCCAAGTGTTAGTTTCTCCCATAATTGTCTTTGTTGGTCCTGTTCGTTTGGAATACGTTTAATTTGGAGTTTATGAGGCAGAATTTAACCAGTGTTCATAAATTTCTGCCTTGTGCTTGTTTTTGATCATGTTCCAGAAAGTAACCTTTCTGGCTTTAAGTTTTTCATTCTATATGTGTATAATGCGGTTTTTAATTGATAGTGGAGGTGGATGGGCTTCTATCTTGTGTATCATCTGTAGGTGGATTTTCATTTAAGCAATTATTATGTGGTAAAGAATGAAGAGTGGTGCATAATTCGGACAAATGTTGATTGAGCTGTTGCAGGGATTGTTCTTTCTCTTCTTTTCCTCTTGTGTGGAGCGAGTGAGTTCATCAGTGTTGCTAATCAAAAGTCTCAAATTCGTGTTCATCTCTCTCAGTTCCTTAAGAGTCTCTTCATTCCTTAAGAGTCTCTTCGTCTCAAGAAGATTAAGTTTGTCCAAAGACACCTGGAAAAGGTTTAGTTTTTGAAAGCATTATATTTCGGTTGCCTAGTTCCATGAGAGTTACCTTGTCTGTTGGAATACATTTTTAGATTACTGGCGTGTACAATACATGCTCACACATGTATGTATGTATGTATATATATATATATATATACATACATATGTATACATACATATATATATATATATATATATATATATATATATATATATATATATATATGTATATATATATATATATATAGGTAAGTGGTAGGTTTGCCTCGATCCTTCAGGGGTAGTCTGAAGCATCCAAGCAACCAGGGGATGTTTAAATCCGGAGGCACTCTTGGGGATCACCTGTATGGGTACCGTCATGGGAAGAGGGCGTCCAGAGGCAGGTAATATGTTGCTTAAACTGTAGTTTATACATTTACTTGGAGGACAATCAGTAAGTTGTCATAATAGTGTTTGGAGTGTGGATATGTGTATACATATGAGTACGTACAGGCACATATATGTTTGTGTGTGTATGCCCATATACATGTTTGTGTGAGTGTGTATGTATGTAGACATTATGAACACAGGAGGTGTTTCTTTCTTTTTTTTATAAATCTCCTTTTACAAAACCACTACATTATATGGATGTCAAAAAACCGACACCGGCCCCTAAGTGATGGCCTTGAAAAATTCTGTTTTAGTCGAATGAATAGAATCCAGCACTTATTTTGGTCTGCTTTGCTGAACTGCTAGGTTATAGGAGCATAAACACCAACACCAGTTATCAAGCAGTAATGGGAGACAGACACACAGACATGAGGAGACACACACACACATATATATTCGATGGGCTTCTTTCAGTTTCCATCCACCAAAACCACTCACAAGGCTTTGGTCGGCTTGAGACTATAGCAGAAGACACTTGCTCAAGGTGGCACGCAGTGAGACTGAACCCAGAACCATGTGGTTGGGAAGCAAGCCTCTTACTACACATAATATATGACAAAGATGGTGGGATAGGCTGGAAGTATAAGGTAAGTGATGACGTAGGAACGGTAAAGGGGCCTTGCAAGTAAGACAGACATGTGAGCAGAAGGACAACTAGTGCGTATGACTTTTGCTTTCGGGCTTTCGCTTGGGACAGACATGGTGACCCCGCAAGAGTTCAGGGAAATTGGCGTTAGGTTCTGGCCAGAGGTTAGGTCGGTGTATCCTAAGTGGACAGTATAAATGTTGCGAGAGGACCCATGTGACAGATGAACCAAGCTTTTTAGCCCATTTCACACACCTGCTTATACCCACTGATCCACTGACTTGTACGAGTTAAGGCAGCTGGTGTATATATATATATATATACAAACATATATGCTGTGTGTAGCATCGTGTGAAAGAGGGAGGCTAGTATATATTCAAAAAAAAAAACTTTATGGCACTGCTCCAGCATGGCCGCAGTCTAATGAATGAAACAAGTAAAAGAAAGAAAGGAACATGAGAAAAAAACCCCCATACATTTCGTACGTATACCTGCGGCTAAAGACACGCAGCTAGCTTTACTGATTGAGTGTGACAAGGGACGGATTGATGTCTAGCAAGATATATTTAAACGAAGTCTATGAAAAGCATTCGACAATCCAGAATCGACCCACCATCTCTGATCGAAGTAACCAAGTCTCGAAGGTAAATTCTTCCATTTATTGTGAGATGATGGGGGGTGGATTGGTTCGCAAAAGTTTTGCTTCGTCTCGACGTTTCCATGGAACCTTTGATTTCTTTGTAGGATGCCAAGAAGATTCCGTCCAGATTCTCTGTTGTCGGCTGAATTCCTGATTGTTGTTTCTAAGTTATTTGGGGATGTAAGGTCGGTGGAGTTGCCTCCCCTTGTCCGTCTCTGGTTTGTGTTCGATAAGCCTGGGTTCATTTCTGTGTATGTTTTTGGTTTATTTTCCTTCAGCAAGGGCTTATCCGATGCCTATTCTACGATGAACTGTGTTTCGTAGTTAATAAACAAATTGCTTTGTCTTTGCCAGCCTTGTAGCGAGTTTGTTTCTTCAGCTTCACAAGTTGTTTGCCACAGTTTAAAGACACTTTCCAAGCGTTGACCATCTCAATGTTTCTTTAATTCGTTGTAGATTTCCTCAACTATGTTCAATTTTTCTTCATTGCTCAGCGCTCTAAGCTTAAGCAGTTCTATTTCTGTCTTCATGTTTTCCAATTGTTAGTTTCTCCCATAATTGTCTTTGTTGGTCCTGTTCGTTTGGAATACGTTTAATTTGGAGTTTATGAGGCAGAATTTAACCAGTGTTCATAAATTTCTGCCTTGTGCTTGTTTTTGATCATGTTCCAGAAAGTAACCTTTCTGGCTTTAAGTTTTTCATTCTATATGTGTATAATGCGGTTTTTAATTGATAGTGGAGGTGGATGGGCTTCTATCTTGTGTATCATCTGTAGGTGGATTTTCATTTAAGCAATTATTATGTGGTAAAGAATGAAGAGTGGTGCATAATTCGGACAAATGTTGATTGAGCTGTTGCAGGGATTGTTCTTTCTCTTCTTTTCCTCTTGTGTGGAGCGAGTGAGTTCATCAGTGTTGCTAATCAAAAGTCTCAAATTCGTGTTCATCTCTCTCAGTTCCTTAAGAGTCTCTTCATTCCTTAAGAGTCTCTTCGTCTCAAGAAGATTAAGTTTGTCCAAAGACACCTGGAAAAGGTTTAGTTTTTGAAAGCATTATATTTCGGTTGCCTAGTTCCATGAGAGTTACCTTGTCTGTTGGAATACATTTTTAGATTACTGGCGTGTACAATACATGCTCACACATGTATGTATGTATGTATATATATATATATATATACATACATATGTATACATACATATATATATATATATATATATATATATATATATATATATATATATATATATATGTATATATATATATATATAGGTAAGTGGTAGGTTTGCCTCGATCCTTCAGGGGTAGTCTGAAGCATCCAAGCAACCAGGGGATGTTTAAATCCGGAGGCACTCTTGGGGATCACCTGTATGGGTACCGTCATGGGAAGAGGGCGTCCAGAGGCAGGTAATATGTTGCTTAAACTGTAGTTTATACATTTACTTGGAGGACAATCAGTAAGTTGTCATAATAGTGTTTGGAGTGTGGATATGTGTATACATATGAGTACGTACAGGCACATATATGTTTGTGTGTGTATGCCCATATACATGTTTGTGTGAGTGTGTATGTATGTAGACATTATGAACACAGGAGGTGTTTCTTTCTTTTTTTTATAAATCTCCTTTTACAAAACCACTACATTATATGGATGTCAAAAAACCGACACCGGCCCCTAAGTGATGGCCTTGAAAAATTCTGTTTTAGTCGAATGAATAGAATCCAGCACTTATTTTGGTCTGCTTTGCTGAACTGCTAGGTTATAGGAGCATAAACACCAACACCAGTTATCAAGCAGTAATGGGAGACAGACACACAGACATGAGGAGACACACACACACATATATATTCGATGGGCTTCTTTCAGTTTCCATCCACCAAAACCACTCACAAGGCTTTGGTCGGCTTGAGACTATAGCAGAAGACACTTGCTCAAGGTGGCACGCAGTGAGACTGAACCCAGAACCATGTGGTTGGGAAGCAAGCCTCTTACTACACATAATATATGACAAAGATGGTGGGATAGGCTGGAAGTATAAGGTAAGTGATGACGTAGGAACGGTAAAGGGGCCTTGCAAGTAAGACAGACATGTGAGCAGAAGGACAACTAGTGCGTATGACTTTTGCTTTCGGGCTTTCGCTTGGGACAGACATGGTGACCCCGCAAGAGTTCAGGGAAATTGGCGTTAGGTTCTGGCCAGAGGTTAGGTCGGTGTATCCTAAGTGGACAGTATAAATGTTGCGAGAGGACCCATGTGACAGATGAACCAAGCTTTTTAGCCCATTTCACACACCTGCTTATACCCACTGATCCACTGACTTGTACGAGTTAAGGCAGCTGGTGTATATATATATATATATACAAACATATATGCTGTGTGTAGCATCGTGTGAAAGAGGGAGGCTAGTATATATTCAAAAAAAAAAACTTTATGGCACTGCTCCAGCATGGCCGCAGTCTAATGAATGAAACAAGTAAAAGAAAGAAAGGAACATGAGAAAAAAACCCCCATACATTTCGTACGTATACCTGCGGCTAAAGACACGCAGCTAGCTTTACTGATTGAGTGTGACAAGGGACGGATTGATGTCTAGCAAGATATATTTAAACGAAGTCTATGAAAAGCATTCGACAATCCAGAATCGACCCACCATCTCTGATCGAAGTAACCAAGTCTCGAAGGTAAATTCTTCCATTTATTGTGAGATGATGGGGGGTGGATTGGTTCGCAAAAGTTTTGCTTCGTCTCGACGTTTCCATGGAACCTTTGATTTCTTTGTAGGATGCCAAGAAGATTCCGTCCAGATTCTCTGTTGTCGGCTGAATTCCTGATTGTTGTTTCTAAGTTATTTGGGGATGTAAGGTCGGTGGAGTTGCCTCCCCTTGTCCGTCTCTGGTTTGTGTTCGATAAGCCTGGGTTCATTTCTGTGTATGTTTTTGGTTTATTTTCCTTCAGCAAGGGCTTATCCGATGCCTATTCTACGATGAACTGTGTTTCGTAGTTAATAAACAAATTGCTTTGTCTTTGCCAGCCTTGTAGCGAGTTTGTTTCTTCAGCTTCACAAGTTGTTTGCCACAGTTTAAAGACACTTTCCAAGCGTTGACCATCTCAATGTTTCTTTAATTCGTTGTAGATTTCCTCATCTATGTTCAATTTTTCTTCATTGCTCAGCGCTCTAAGCTTAAGCAGTTCTATTTCTGTCTTCATGTTTTCCAATTGTTAGTTTCTCCCATAATTGTCTTTGTTGGTCCTGTTCGTTTGGAATACGTTTAATTTGGAGTTTATGAGGCAGAATTTAACCAGTGTTCATAAATTTCTGCCTTGTGCTTGTTTTTGATCATGTTCCAGAAAGTAACCTTTCTGGCTTTAAGTTTTTCATTCTATATGTGTATAATGCGGTTTTTAATTGATAGTGGAGGTGGATGGGCTTCTATCTTGTGTATCATCTGTAGGTGGATTTTCATTTAAGCAATTATTATGTGGTAAAGAATGAAGAGTGGTGCATAATTCGGACAAATGTTGATTGAGCTGTTGCAGGGATTGTTCTTTCTCTTCTTTTCCTCTTGTGTGGAGCGAGTGAGTTCATCAGTGTTGCTAATCAAAAGTCTCAAATTCGTGTTCATCTCTCTCAGTTCCTTAAGAGTCTCTTCATTCCTTAAGAGTCTCTTCGTCTCAAGAAGATTAAGTTTGTCCAAAGACACCTGGAAAAGGTTTAGTTTTTGAAAGCATTATATTTCGGTTGCCTAGTTCCATGAGAGTTACCTTGTCTGTTGGAATACATTTTTAGATTACTGGCGTGTACAATACATGCTCACACATGTATGTATGTATGTATATATATATATATATATACATACATATGTATACATACATATATATATATATATATATATATATATATATATATATATATATATATATATGTATATATATATATATATAGGTAAGTGGTAGGTTTGCCTCGATCCTTCAGGGGTAGTCTGAAGCATCCAAGCAACCAGGGGATGTTTAAATCCGGAGGCACTCTTGGGGATCACCTGTATGGGTACCGTCATGGGAAGAGGGCGTCCAGAGGCAGGTAATATGTTGCTTAAACTGTAGTTTATGCATTTACTTGGAGGACAATCAGTAAGTTGTCATAATAGTGTTTGGAGTGTGGATATGTGTATACATATGAGTACGTACAGGCACATATATGTTTGTGTGTGTATGCCCATATACATGTTTGTGTGAGTGTGTATGTATGTAGACATTATGAACACAGGAGGTGTTTCTTTCTTTTTTTTATAAATCTCCTTTTACAAAACCACTACATTATATGGATGTCAAAAAACCGACACCGGCCCCTAAGTGATGGCCTTGAAAAATTCTGTTTTAGTCGAATGAATAGAATCCAGCACTTATTTTGGTCTGCTTTGCTGAACTGCTAGGTTATAGGAGCATAAACACCAACACCAGTTATCAAGCAGTAATGGGAGACAGACACACAGACATGAGGAGACACACACACACATATATATTCGATGGGCTTCTTTCAGTTTCCATCCACCAAAACCACTCACAAGGCTTTGGTCGGCTTGAGACTATAGCAGAAGACACTTGCTCAAGGTGGCACGCAGTGAGACTGAACCCAGAACCATGTGGTTGGGAAGCAAGCCTCTTACTACACATAATATATGACAAAGATGGTGGGATAGGCTGGAAGTATAAGGTAAGTGATGACGTAGGAACGGTAAAGGGGCCTTGCAAGTAAGACAGACATGTGAGCAGAAGGACAACTAGTGCGTATGACTTTTGCTTTCGGGCTTTCGCTTGGGACAGACATGGTGACCCCGCAAGAGTTCAGGGAAATTGGCGTTAGGTTCTGGCCAGAGGTTAGGTCGGTGTATCCTAAGTGGACAGTATAAATGTTGCGAGAGGACCCATGTGACAGATGAACCAAGCTTTTTAGCCCATTTCACACACCTGCTTATACCCACTGATCCACTGACTTGTACGAGTTAAGGCAGCTGGTGTATATATATATATATATACAAACATATATGCTGTGTGTAGCATCGTGTGAAAGAGGGAGGCTAGTATATATTATATAAGAAAAACTTTAAGGCGCTGCTCCAGCATGGCCGCAGTCTAATGAATGAAACAAGTAAAAGAAAGAAAGGAACATGAGAAAAAAACCCCCATACATTTCGTACGTATACCTGCGGCTAAAGACACGCAGCTAGCTTTACTGATTGAGTGTGACAAGGGACGGATTGATGTCTAGCAAGATATATTTAAACGAAGTCTATGAAAAGCATTCGACAATCCAGAATCGACCCACCCTCTCTGATCGAAGTAACCAAGTCTCGAAGGTAAATTCTTCCATTTATTGTGAGATGATGGGGGGTGGATTGGTTCGCAAAAGTTTTGCTTCGTCTCGACGTTTCCATGGAACCTTTGATTTCTTTGTAGGATGCCAAGAAGATTCCGTCCAGATTCTCTGTTGTCGGCTGAATTCCTGATTGTTGTTTCTAAGTTATTTGGGGATGTAAGGTCGGTGGAGTTGCCTCCCCTTGTCCGTCTCTGGTTTGTGTTCGATAAGCCTGGGTTCATTTCTGTGTATGTTTTTGGTTTATTTTCCTTCAGCAAGGGCTTATCCGATGCCTATTCTACGATGAACTGTGTTTCGTAGTTAATAAACAAATTGCTTTGTCTTTGCCAGCCTTGTAGCGAGTTTGTTTCTTCAGCTTCACAAGTTGTTTGCCACAGTTTAAAGACACTTTCCAAGCGTTGACCATCTCAATGTTTCTTTAATTCGTTGTAGATTTCCTCATCTATGTTCAATTTTTCTTCATTGCTCAGCGCTCTAAGCTTAAGCAGTTCTATTTCTGTCTTCATGTTTTCCAATTGTTAGTTTCTCCCATAATTGTCTTTGTTGGTCCTGTTCGTTTGGAATACGTTTAATTTGGAGTTTATGAGGCAGAATTTAACCAGTGTTCATAAATTTCTGCCTTGTGCTTGTTTTTGATCATGTTCCAGAAAGTAACCTTTCTGGCTTTAAGTTTTTCATTCTATATGTGTATAATGCGGTTTTTAGTTGCTAGTGGAGGGGGATGGGCTTCTATCTTGTGTATCATCTTTAGGTGGATTTTCATTTAAGCAATTATTATGTGGTAAAGAATGAAGAGTGGTGCATAATTTGGACAAATGTTGATTGAGCTGTTGCAGGGATTATTCTTTCTCTTCTTTTCCTCTTGTGTGGAGCGAGTGAGTTCATCAGTGTTGCTAATCAAAAGTCTCAAATTCGTGTTCATCTCTCTCAGTTCCTTAAGAGTCTCTTCATTCCTTAAGAGTCTCTTCGTCTCAAGAAGATTAAGTTTGTCCAAAGACACCTGGAAAAGGTTTAGTTTTTGAAAGCATTATATTTCGGTTGCCTACTTCCATGAGAGTTATCTTGTCTGTTGGAATACATTTTTAGATTACTGGCGTGTACAATACATGCTCACACATGTATGTATGTGTATATATATATATATATATATATATATATATATATATATATATATATATATATATATGTATATATATATATAGGTAATTGGTAGGTTTGCCTCGATCCTTCAGGGGTAGTCTGAAGCATCCAAGCAACCAGGGGATGTTTAAATCCGGAGGCACTCCTGGGGATCACCTGTATGGGTACCGTCATGGGAAGAGGGCGTCCAGAGGCAGGTAATATGTTGCTTAAACCGTAGTTTATGCATTTACTTGGAGGACAATCAGTAAGTTGTCATAATAGTGTTTGGAGTGTGGATATGTGTATACATATGAGTACGTACATGCACATATATGTTTGTGTGTGTATGCCCATATACATGTTTGTGTGAGTGTGTATGTATGTAGACATTATGAACACAGGAGGTGTTTCTTTCTTTTTTTTATAAATCTCCTTTTACAAAACCACTACATTATATGGATGTCAAAAAACCGACACCGGCCCCTAAGTGATGGCCTTGAAAAATTCTGTTTTAGTCGAATGAATCGAATCCAGCACTTATTTTGGTCTGCTTTGCTGAACTGCTAGGTTATAGGAGCATAAACACCAACACCAGTTATCAAGCAGTGATGGGAGACACACACACACATATATATATTCGATGGGCTTCTTTCAGTTTCCATCCACCAAAACCACTCACAAGGCTTTGGTCGGCTTGAGACTATAGCAGAAGACACTTGCTCAAGGTGGCACGCAGTGAGACTGAACCCAGAACCATGTGGTTGGGAAGCAAGCCTCTTACTACACATAATATATGACAAAGATGGTGGGATAGGCTGGAAGTATAAGGTAGGTGATGACGTAGGAACGATCAAGGGGCCTTGCAAGTAAGACAGACATGTGAGCAGAAGGACAACTAGTGCGTATGACTTTTGCTTTCGGGCTTTCGCTTTGGACAGACATGGTGACCCCGCAAGAGTTCAGGGAAATTGGCGTTAGGTTCTGGCCAGAGGTTAGGTTGGTGTATCCTAAGTGGACAGTATAAATGTTGCGAGAGGACCCATGTGACAGATGAACCAAGCTTTTTAGCCCATTTCACACACCTGCTTATACCCACTGATCCACTGACTTGTACGAGTTAAGGCAGCTGGTGTATATATATATATATACAAACATATATGCTGTGTGTAGCATCGTGTGAAAGAGGGAGGCTAGTATATATTATATAAGAAAAACTTTAAGGCGCTGCTCCAGCATGGCCGCAGTCTAATGAATGAAACAAGTAAAACAAAGAAAGGAACATGAGAAAAAACCCCCATACATTTCGTACGTATACCTGCGGCTAAAGACACGCAGCTAGCTTTACTGATTGAGTGTGACAAGGGACGGATTGATGTCTAGCAAGATATATTTAAACGAAGTCTATGAAAAGCATTCGACAATCCAGAATCGACCCACCCTCTCTGATCGAAGTAACCAAGTCTCGAAGGTAAATTCTTCCATTTATTGTGAGATGATGGGGGGTAGATTGGTTCGCAAAAGTTTTGCTTCGTCTCGACGTTTCCATGGAACCTTTGATTTCTTTGTAGGATGCCAAGAAGATTCCGTCCAGATTCTCTGTTGTCGGCTGAATTCCTGATTGTTGTTTCTAAGTTATTTGGGGATGTAAGGTCGGTGGAGTTGCCTCCCCTTGTCCGTCTCTGGTTTGTGTTCGATAAGCCTGGGTTCATTTCTGTGTATGTTTTTGGTTTATTTTCCTTCAGCAAGGGCTTATCCGATGCCTATTCTACGATGAACTGTGTTTCGTAGTTAATAAACAAATTGCTTTGTCTTTGCCAGCCTTGTAGCGAGTTTGTTTCTTCAGCTTCACAAGTTGTTTGCCACAGTTTAAAGACACTTTCCAAGCGTTGACCATCTCAATGTTTCTTTAATTCGTTGTAGATTTCCTCATCTATGTTCTTCAATTTTTCTTCATTGCTCAGCGCTCTAAGCTTAAGCAGTTCTATTTCTGTCTTCATGTTTTCCAAGTGTTAGTTTCTCCCATAATTGTCTTTGTTGGTCCTGTTCGTTTGGAATACGTTTAATTTGGAGTTTATGAGGCAGAATTTAACCAGTGTTCATAAATTTCTGCCTTGTGCTTGTTTTTGATCATGTTCCAGAAAGTAACCTTTCTGGCTTTAAGTTTTTCATTCTATATGTGTATAATGCGGTTTTTAATTGATAGTGGAGGTGGATGGGCTTCTATCTTGTGTATCATCTGTAGGTGGATTTTCATTTAAGCAATTATTATGTGGTAAAGAATGAAGAGTGGTGCATAATTCGGACAAATGTTGATTGAGCTGTTGCAGGGATTGTTCTTTCTCTTCTTTTCCTCTTGTGTGGAGCGAGTGAGTTCATCAGTGTTGCTAATCAAAAGTCTCAAATTCGTGTTCATCTCTCTCAGTTCCTTAAGAGTCTCTTCATTCCTTAAGAGTCTCTTCGTCTCAAGAAGATTAAGTTTGTCCAAAGACACCTGGAAAAGGTTTAGTTTTTGAAAGCATTATATTTCGGTTGCCTAGTTCCATGAGAGTTACCTTGTCTGTTGGAATACATTTTTAGATTACTGGCGTGTACAATACATGCTCACACATGTATGTATGTATGTATATATATATATATATATACATACATATGTATACATACATATATATATATATATATATATATATATATATATATATATATATATATATATATATGTATATATATATATATATAGGTAAGTGGTAGGTTTGCCTCGATCCTTCAGGGGTAGTCTGAAGCATCCAAGCAACCAGGGGATGTTTAAATCCGGAGGCACTCTTGGGGATCACCTGTATGGGTACCGTCATGGGAAGAGGGCGTCCAGAGGCAGGTAATATGTTGCTTAAACTGTAGTTTATGCATTTACTTGGAGGACAATCAGTAAGTTGTCATAATAGTGTTTGGAGTGTGGATATGTGTATACATATGAGTACGTACAGGCACATATATGTTTGTGTGTGTATGCCCATATACATGTTTGTGTGAGTGTGTATGTATGTAGACATTATGAACACAGGAGGTGTTTCTTTCTTTTTTTTATAAATCTCCTTTTACAAAACCACTACATTATATGGATGTCAAAAAACCGACACCGGCCCCTAAGTGATGGCCTTGAAAAATTCTGTTTTAGTCGAATGAATAGAATCCAGCACTTATTTTGGTCTGCTTTGCTGAACTGCTAGGTTATAGGAGCATAAACACCAACACCAGTTATCAAGCAGTAATGGGAGACAGACACACAGACATGAGGAGACACACACACACATATATATTCGATGGGCTTCTTTCAGTTTCCATCCACCAAAACCACTCACAAGGCTTTGGTCGGCTTGAGACTATAGCAGAAGACACTTGCTCAAGGTGGCACGCAGTGAGACTGAACCCAGAACCATGTGGTTGGGAAGCAAGCCTCTTACTACACATAATATATGACAAAGATGGTGGGATAGGCTGGAAGTATAAGGTAAGTGATGACGTAGGAACGGTAAAGGGGCCTTGCAAGTAAGACAGACATGTGAGCAGAAGGACAACTAGTGCGTATGACTTTTGCTTTCGGGCTTTCGCTTGGGACAGACATGGTGACCCCGCAAGAGTTCAGGGAAATTGGCGTTAGGTTCTGGCCAGAGGTTAGGTTGGTGTATCCTAAGTGGACAGTATAAATGTTGCGAGAGGACCCATGTGACAGATGAACCAAGCTTTTTAGCCCATTTCACACACCTGCTTATACCCACTGATCCACTGACTTGTACGAGTTAAGGCAGCTGGTGTATATATATATATACAAACATATATGCTGTGTGTAGCATCGTGTGAAAGAGGGAGGCTAGTATATATTATATAAGAAAAACTTTAAGGCGCTGCTCCAGCATGGCCGCAGTCTAATGAATGAAACAAGTAAAACAAAGAAAGGAACATGAGAAAAAAAACCCATACATTTCGTACGTATACCTGCGGCTAAAGACACGCAGCTAGCTTTACTGATTGAGTGTGACAAGGGACGGATTGATGTCTAGCAAGATATATTTAAACGAAGTCTATGAAAAGCATTCGACAATCCAGAATCGACCCACCCTCTCTGATCGAAGTAACCAAGTCTCGAAGGTAAATTCTTCCATTTATTGTGAGATGATGGGGGGTGGATTGGTTCGCAAAAGTTTTGCTTCGTCTCGACGTTTCCATGGAACCTTTGATTTCTTTGTAGGATGCCAAGAAGATTCCGTCCAGATTCTCTGTTGTCGGCTGAATTCCTGATTGTTGTTTCTAAGTTATTTGGGGATGTAAGGTCGGTGGAGTTGCCTCCCCTTGTCCGTCTCTGGTTTGTGTTCGATAAGCCTGGGTTCATTTCTGTGTATGTTTTTGGTTTATTTTCCTTCAGCAAGGGCTTATCCGATGCCTATTCTACGATGAACTGTGTTTCGTAGTTAATAAACAAATTGCTTTGTCTTTGCCAGCCTTGTAGCGAGTTTGTTTCTTCAGCTTCACAAGTTGTTTGCCACAGTTTAAAGACACTTTCCAAGCGTTGACCATCTCAATGTTTCTTTAATTCGTTGTAGATTTCCTCATCTATGTTCTTCAATTTTTCTTCATTGCTCAGCGCTCTAAGCTTAAGCAGTTCTATTTCTGTCTTCATGTTTTCCAAGTGTTAGTTTCTCCCATAATTGTCTTTGTTGGTCCTGTTCGTTTGGAATACGTTTAATTTGGAGTTTATGAGGCAGAATTTAACCAGTGTTCATAAATTTCTGCCTTGTGCTTGTTTTTGATCATGTTCCAGAAAGTAACCTTTCTGGCTTTAAGTTTTTCATTCTATATGTGTATAATGCGGTTTTTAATTGATAGTGGAGGGGGATGGGCTTCTATCTTGTGTATCATCTGTAGGTGGATTTTCATTTAAGCAATTATTATGTGGTAAAGAATGAAGAGTGGTGCATAATTCGGACAAATGTTGATTGAGCTGTTGCAGGGATTGTTCTTTCTCTTCTTTTCCTCTTGTGTGGAGCGAGTGAGTTCATCAGTGTTGCTAATCAAAAGTCTCAAATTCGTGTTCATCTCTCTCAGTTCCTTAAGAGTCTCTTCATTCCTTAAGAGTCTCTTCGTCTCAAGAAGATTAAGTTTGTCCAAAGACACCTGGAAAAGGTTTAGTTTTTGAAAGCATTATATTTCGGTTGCCTAGTTCCATGAGAGTTACCTTGTCTGTTGGAATACATTTTTAGATTACTGGCGTGTACAATACATGCTCACACATGTATGTATGTATGTATATATATATATATATATACATACATATGTATGCATACATATATATATATATATATATATATATATATATATATATATATATATGTATATATATATATATATAGGTAAGTGGTAGGTTTGCCTCGATCCTTCAGGGGTAGTCTGAAGCATCCAAGCAACCAGGGGATGTTTAAATCCGGAGGCACTCTTGGGGATCACCTGTATGGGTACCGTCATGGGAAGAGGGCGTCCAGAGGCAGGTAATATGTTGCTTAAACTGTAGTTTATGCATTTACTTGGAGGACAATCAGTAAGTTGTCATAATAGTGTTTGGAGTGTGGATATGTGTATACATATGAGTACGTACAGGCACATATATGTTTGTGTGTGTATGCCCATATACATGTTTGTGTGAGTGTGTATGTATGTAGACATTATGAACACAGGAGGTGTTTCTTTCTTTTTTTTATAAATCTCCTTTTACAAAACCACTACATTATATGGATGTCAAAAAACCGACACCGGCCCCTAAGTGATGGCCTTGAAAAATTCTGTTTTAGTCGAATGAATCGAATCCAGCACTTATTTTGGTCTGCTTTGCTGAACTGCTAGGTTATAGGAGCATAAACACCAACACCAGTTATCAAGCAGTAATGGGAGACAGACACACAGACATAAGGAGACACACACACACATATATATTCGATGGGCTTCTTTCAGTTTCCATCCACCAAAACCACTCACAAGGCTTTGGTCGGCTTGAGACTATAGCAGAAGACACTTGCTCAAGGTGGCACGCAGTGAGACTGAACCCAGAACCATGTGGTTGGGAAGCAAGCCTCTTACTACACATAATATATGACAAAGATGGTGGGATAGGCTGGAAGTATAAGGTAAGTGATGACGTAGGAACGGTCAAGGGGCCTTGCAAGTAAGGCAGACATGTGAGCAGAAGGACAACTAGTGCGTATGACTTTTGCTTTCGGGCTTTCGCTTGGGACAGACATGGTGACCCCGCAAGAGTTCAGGGAAATTGGCGTTAGGTTCTGGCCAGAGGTTAGGTCAGTGTATCCTAAGTGGACAGTATAAATGTTGCGAGAGGACCCATGTGACAGATGAACCAAGCTTTTTAGCCCATTTCACACACCTGCTTATACCCACTGATCCACTGACTTGTACGAGTTAAGGCAGCTGGTGTATATATATATATATACAAACATATATGCTGTGTGTAGCATCGTGTGAAAGAGGGAGGCTAGTATATATTCAAAAAAAAAAAACTTTATGGCGCTGCTCCAGCATGGCCGCAGTCTAATGAATGAAACAAGTAAAAGAAAGAAAGGAACATGGGAAAAAAACCCCCATACATTTCGTACGTATACCTGCGGCTAAAGACACGCAGCTAGCTTTACTGATTGAGTGTGACAAGGGACGGATTGATGTCTAGCAAGATATATTTAAACGAAGTCTATGAAAAGCATTCGACAATCCAGAATCGACCCACCCTCTCTGATCGAAGTAACCAAGTCTCGAAGGTAAATTCTTCCATTTATTGTGAGATGATGGGGGGTGGATTGGTTCGCAAAAGTTTTGCTTCGTCTCGACGTTTCCATGGAACCTTTGATTTCTTTGTAGGATGCCAAGAAGATTCCGTCCAGATTCTCTGTTGTCGGCTGAATTCCTGATTGTTGTTTCTAAGTTATTTGGGGATGTAAGGTCGGTGGAGTTGCCTCCCCTTGTCCATCTCTGGTTTGTGTTCGATAAGCCTGGGTTCATTTCTGTGTATGTTTTTGGTTTATTTTCCTTCAGCAAGGGCTTATCCGATGCCTATTCTACGATGAACTGTGTTTCGTAGTTAATAAACAAATTGCTTTGTCTTTGCCAGCCTTGTAGCGAGTTTGTTTCTTCAGCTTCACAAGTTGTTTGCCACAGTTTAAAGACACTTTCCAAGCGTTGACCATCTCAATGTTTCTTTAATTCGTTGTAGATTTCCTCATCTATGTTCTTCAATTTTTCTTCATTGCTCAGCGCTCTAAGCTTAAGCAGTTCTATTTCTGTCTTCATGTTTTCCAAGTGTTAGTTTCTCCCATAATTGTCTTTGTTGGTCCTGTTCGTTTGGAATACGTTTAATTTGGAGTTTATGAGGCAGAATTTAACCAGTGTCCATAAATTTCTGCCTTGTGCTTGTTTTTGATCATGTTCCAGAAAGTAACCTTTCTGGCTTTAAGTTTTTCATTCTATATGTGTATAATGCGGTTTTTAGTTGCTAGTGGAGGGGGATGGGCTTCTATCTTGTGTATCATCTTTAGGTGGATTTTCATTTAAGCAATTATTATGTGGTAAAGAATGAAGAGTGGTGCATAATTTGGACAAATGTTGATTGAGCTGTTGCAGGGATTGTTCTTTCTCTTCTTTTCCTCTTGTGTGGAGCGAGTGAGTTCATCAGTGTTGCTAATCAAAAGTCTCAAATTCGTGTTCATCTCTCTCAGTTCCTTAAGAGTCTCTTCGTCTCAAGAAGATTAAGTTTGTCCAAAGACACCTGGAAAAGGTTTAGTTTTTGAAAGCATTATATTTCGGTTGCCTACTTCCATGAGAGTTACCTTGTCTGTTGGAATACATTTTTAGATTACTGGCGTGTACAATACATGCTCACACATGTATGTATGTGTATATATATATATATATATATATATATATATATATATATATATATATATATATATATGTATATATATATATAGGTAATTGGTAGGTTTGCCTCGATCCTTCAGGGGTAGTCTGAAGCATCCAAGCAACCAGGGGATGTTTAAATCCGGAGGCACTCCTGGGGATCACCTGTATGGGTACCGTCATGGGAAGAGGGCGTCCAGAGGCAGGTAATATGTTGCTTAAACCGTAGTTTATGCATTTACTTGGAGGACAATCAGTAAGTTGTCATAATAGTGTTTGGAGTGTGGATATGTGTATACATATGAGTACGTACATGCACATATATGTTTGTGTGTGTATGCCCATATACATGTTTGTGTGAGTGTGTATGTATGTAGACATTATGAACACAGGAGGTGTTTCTTTCTTTTTTTTATAAATCTCCTTTTACAAAACCACTACATTATATGGATGTCAAAAAACCGACACCGGCCCCTAAGTGATGGCCTTGAAAAATTCTGTTTTAGTCGAACGAATCGAATCCAGCACTTATTTTGGTCTGCTTTGCTGAACTGCTAGGTTATAGGAGCATAAACACCAACACCAGTTATCAAGCAGTGATGGGAGACACACACACACATATATATATTCGATGGGCTTCTTTCAGTTTCCATCCACCAAAACCACTCACAAGGCTTTGGTCGGCTTGAGACTATAGCAGAAGACACTTGCTCAAGGTGGCACGCAGTGAGACTGAACCCAGAACCATGTGGTTGGGAAGCAAGCCTCTTACTACACATAATATATGACAAAGATGGTGGGATAGGCTGGAAGTATAAGGTAGGTGATGACGTAGGAACGGTCAAGGGGCCTTGCAAGTAAGACAGACATGTGAGCAGAAGGACAACTAGTGCGTATGACTTTTGCTTTCGGGCTTTCGCTTGGGACAGACATGGTGACCCCGCAAGAGTTCAGGGAAATTGGCGTTAGGTTCTGGCCAGAGGTTAGGTCGGTGTATCCTAAGTGGACAGTATAAATGTTGCGAGAGGACCCATGTGACAGATGAACCAAGCTTTTTAGCCCATTTCACACACCTGCTTATACCCACTGATCCACTGACTTGTACGAGTTAAGGCAGCTGGTGTATATATATATATATACAAACATATATGCTGTGTGTAGCATCGTGTGAAAGAGGGAGGCTAGTATATATTATATAAAAAAAACTTTAAGGCGCTGCTCCAGCATGGCCGCAGTCTAATGAATGAAACAAGTATAAGAAAGAAAGGAACATGAGAAAAAAAACCCCATACATTTCGTACGTATACCTGCGGCTAAAGACACGCAGCTAGCTTTACTGATTGAGTGTGACAAGGGACGGATTGATGTCTAGCAAGATATATTTAAACGAAGTCTATGAAAAGCATTCGACAATCCAGAATCGACCCACCCTCTCTGATCGAAGTAACCAAGTCTCGAAGGTAAATTCTTCCATTTATTGTGAGATGATGGGGGGTAGATTGGTTCGCAAAAGTTTTGCTTCGTCTCGACGTTTCCATGGAACCTTTGATTTCTTTGTAGGATGCCAAGAAGATTCCGTCCAGATTCTCTGTTGTCGGCTGAATTCCTGATTGTTGTTTCTAAGTTATTTGGGGATGTAAGGTCGGTGGAGTTGCCTCCCCTTGTCCGTCTCTGGTTTGTGTTCGATAAGCCTGGGTTCATTTCTGTGTATGTTTTTGGTTTATTTTCCTTCAGCAAGGGCTTATCCGATGCCTATTCTACGATGAACTGTGTTTCGTAGTTAATAAACAAATTGCTTTGTCTTTGCCAGCCTTGTAGCGAGTTTGTTTCTTCAGCTTCACAAGTTGTTTGCCACAGTTTAAAGACACTTTCCAAGCGTTGACCATCTCAATGTTTCTTTAATTCGTTGTAGATTTCCTCATCTATGTTCTTCAATTTTTCTTCATTGCTCAGCGCTCTAAGCTTAAGCAGTTCTATTTCTGTCTTCATGTTTTCCAAGTGTTAGTTTCTCCCATAATTGTCTTTGTTGGTCCTGTTCGTTTGGAATACGTTTAATTTGGAGTTTATGAGGCAGAATTTAACCAGTGTTCATAAATTTCTGCCTTGTGCTTGTTTTTGATCATGTTCCAGAAAGTAACCTTTCTGGCTTTAAGTTTTTCATTCTATATGTGTATAATGCGGTTTTTAATTGATAGTGGAGGGGGATGGGCTTCTATCTTGTGTATCATCTGTAGGTGGATTTTCATTTAAGCAATTATTATGTGGTAAAGAATGAAGAGTGGTGCATAATTCGGACAAATGTTGATTGAGCTGTTGCAGGGATTGTTCTTTCTCTTCTTTTCCTCTTGTGTGGAGCGAGTGAGTTCATCAGTGTTGCTAATCAAAAGTCTCAAATTC